>NC_064816.1:137106613-137155871 GCF_023721935.1 Panthera uncia | reverse complement strand
CAGAGGAGAGGTGGGTGGGGGGTGGGGGAAATAGGGGAAGGGGATTAAAGACTACACTTAATCATGATGAAATGAAGTGAAATGAAATGAAATGAAATGGTTTTGACAAGGAGGTTTCAACTTACCAATTTACCAAAATCAAATGTGGTTTTGAATTGTATCTTGTTATTATTTTAAAAGAACATTAAAATCTGATTTAGTTTCATTTGTCATTATTTTTCTTAAATTATTTAGGAGTCCCCTTTCCTAAACACATGTTAGTTTATATAAAGGTGTTTGAAGTACTGTCTTTGGCACTTGTAACTTTCTCTCTAAGCACTACCATATTCTAGACAACGAACAGTACTGAGTGGCAAGCCTCTTAATTTAAGCAGTGTGAATTAAGGGCACTGATCTTATTTTAGGTTTGGTCAACCTGGGTTTCCAGTTTTGCTCTGGTAGACATAGATAGTCAATCCTTGGGCTAAGAGATCATTACAAAATGTAGACAGGTTAAATCCACATAGAAATTAACCTGATTAATAGAGTGCAATGTACTCGTTCTGTCATTAAGACTTGTTAAAATAAAAAGGTTAAAAAATGACGATTATAAGGAAATATAGTAAGATAGAATTTCAATATTTTGTTTACAGTAAGATACAATTAAGATAAAGCCTGTGCAAATATATTTAAACATTACAATTTATAATGTGAATTCAGGTTCTTAATGCTGTAATTATTCAGAGATCATCAGTATCTACATATACTAATTTTTAATTCGATACTAATTGCAGTCTTTGATGTTATAAATCATGGGACAAGGAGCCCATTTGACTCTTTGTCCAAGCAATTTGCTATGGAACATTTTCTTTGTTTCAAAGCTGCTTTACAAAATAGTAGCTTTGCCTGAAATCACTTGGACATTCGTCAGAATGTACTCCTGGGAAAAACATAGCCCAATCTCAGATACCTGAAAACCATCCATCCATCCAGTTACACCAGCATGGCAAACCTGCCTTAGAAGTATTACTCCTAAGATCTCGTGTTTTAAAATTAAAAGGAACTGACCTTTAAATGCATTGAAGTATCTATTTGCATAACATTAGTCACTTATATTCAGGATTTTCTTAAAAACCAGTAAGGGATGATTGTAGTTTGCAGCAGCATTTCAGCACAATAGATTCAATGAGAGAGTTCAAATCAATAGGGACTAATTTAAAGAAGACAAATAAAGGATACTGCCTTACAATATAAAACAGGTGGGGTTTTTTGAGACTATTTTTCTTCATGTTTTGGGAGGATGAATCCAAATATAGTAACTTTTGTTGTATATAAGGGTCACCATTAGGTTGATATAATTCTGACATCAAACCACTAAGAGAGAGACTAGATATCATCCTTGAGATAAGTCTAAATCCTGTATTTTTTAATATTCACATGCCTGGATGCTATAGGACAAAGTAGATCACATTTCAAGTTGTGTTTATTATACACATATCATTTAATGTATTATTATACTTAAAATACATTGTAAAAATAAATCATTGAGCCAACATTGCTATTAAATTAGAAATCAGTTATACTCTTAAGGAAAAACTGAACTTTAACAAAAAGCTTTGGGGACATAAAGAACATTGTTTGAACTCTAAATATTGGAGGATCATCTAAAATGTTACTATCGTATATTTTATAACAATACTACAATTACCTTTCATTTTCACTAACAGTGATACAAAAATCATAAGCTGGCATAAGTATTCATACATAAAAGAGTAGATATAAAAATACAAGTGATAAGTAGAAAGTTTTGAAATTTTCGTTTACATTATTCATTAACTACAGATGTAGCAATATAGCAGAATTTGAGATTTTCCACTGAAGATATGACCCCTACATTCATGTGTGAATGCCAGCTATTTAAGCAACATACCGGTGCTTACTTTAAGAGAAAATGAAAATGTCCTGAATGTTCAAGGTTGGATGAACCCTGAAATTTGTCCTAAAGCCTAAGAAACTCACTCACTAGAAGACAACTATAAGAGGAAAAGTCTCTGACATTTGCAAAATCACATTATTCCTGCTGCTTTTAAATTCATTTTTCTGTGTGAAGTTGACCAAACAACAGATCAGATGATTATATCATTTTCAATTTTGTACTTTTTTCAGATAATTATATGAAATGATCATGTCTTCAAAAAAGCTAACAATTTTTCTAAGAGAGAAAATGGAAGAACTTGTCACCTAATACATTTCACCAAACCACATGGCTCATTCTGTATTCAATCAACTCAGGGTCAGGCAGAACTTATTATATGCTTCCATCAAGAAAAAAAGAAAAAGAAATTATGATCCTTCTCTTCAAGAAGCTATTATTTTACTGAGAAGATTAGATATATTATCCTTCAGAGCTCCATGCTACCTTCAGCTTCATAAACATTTAAAAAATATATAACATTCATTAGTAATTTCAAATCAGAATTATAAAAAAGGAATAAAGATGGCTCACTGAAAGGTAATCTCTATTTACATTTTTTAAGATTAATCTATGTGCATGATGAAACAATCCAAGGTAAGAAAAGTTGTACAATTATTAGCAAATTTCCCTCTTTCTCAATCTCTATTCCCTCTGCTCAAGTGTAACTGTTACTAAGAATTGTGTTTGTAATTCCAGAACTTTACATATATGCTAACACATATGTATATATTTATATTTTGAAATAAAGTCTTTTAATTTACACAAAACTAGTTATAATATGTGTGTGTGTTTGTACTATCTTTTTTCCACTTAACTATGTAATTTGATGATTGTTCTATATAAAACCCATAATTTTCCTTTGTACTAGCTTATGAAAATAAAATTCAGCAGTTTATTTTCCATAATTGCTGTGATAAGTGACTTTGAATGTAGATCTTGGCTAAATCTCACTAGGTATTCTTTCAGTACAAAAGAATTTTTGCCTCAGCTCTGATTTGTTATTATACAAGAATGAAACTCGGGGGCACCTGGGTGACTCAGTTGGTTAAGCATCTGACTCTTAATTTCAGTTCGAGTCATGATTTTGTGGTTCTTGGGTCAATCCCCATGTCGGGCTCTGTGCTGCAGCACAGAACCTCTCTCCTTCTCTCTGTCTCTCCCCTCTACTCTCTCTCTCTCTCTCAAAATAAATAAACATTAAAAATTTTTAAAAGAAAAGATATCTTAAAGAGTTTTAACAAAGACTGAAACTCAGTATAAATTTATTTAAACAAAAGATGAATTTACTGAACGATGTGACTGAAAATTCTGACTATTTCTGATTTTAGCTATAACTGTATCAGGTATTGAAATGTGTCATCAAGTGGGTCTAATGTATCTCTGGGACAAGCCTCCATGTTGAGAGCATGATATTGACTATCACTCTGTGGCTCATCTTACTAGATATTTCCTATTGGAAACAGATACTATTTCTAAACATCCAAGCAAGAAAATCAGAGAAAGGATTTTGACTGTCCTTATGTAGTTTTCTGTCTCATTGTTGAACTGCTTCTGATGTTCAAGGTAATGAGAGTAGGTCTCCATCATGCCCTGAGCCCAAAGAAGACTGGCAGGTGGGGTTAGGCCCATTTGAGCCAAAAGAGAGAAGTTCTGCTTCCCCAAAAAGAAAAATGATGCTAAGAAGGAGAACTCTACATATGTGTAACTCAACAGTTATACATTCATTGTATTGTATTGTATTGTATTGTATTGTATTGTATTGTATTGTATTTGTTTGTTTGTTTGTTTTTGACAAAGAGAGCATGCACACATGTGAGGTAGGGATAGAGGGAGAGGGAGAGGTTCCATGCCCAGCGTGGAGCCCGACACGGGGCTGGATCCCATGAAGACCATGAGATCATGACCTGAGGGGAAATCAAGACTTGGATGCTTAACTGACTGAGCCACCCAGACACCCCAAGAAACCAGAGACTTTAATAATTTTTTAATGTTTATTTAGTTTTGAGAGAGAGAGAAAGAGAGAGAGAGAGGCAGAGAAAGGGAGATACAGAATCCAAAGCAGGCTCCAGTCTCCCAGCTGTCAGTACAGAGCAAGATGCGGGACTGGAATTCAAGAGCCGCGGGATCATGACCTGAGCCCAAGTCAGTAGCTAACTGACTGAGCCACCCAGGTGCCCCAAGGCACCTGATCCTTTATCAAGACAAAGTACACTTTATCAAGACAAAGTACTTTGCCCTTGGGGCGCCTGGGTGGCGCAGTCGGTTAAGTGTCCGACTTCAGCCAGGTCACGATCTCGCGGTCCGTGGGTTCGAGCCCCGCGTCAGGCTCTGGGCTGATGGCTCGGAGCCTGGAGCCTGTTTCCGATTCTGTGTCTCCCTCTCTCTCTGCCCCTCCCCCGTTCATGCTCTGTCTCTCTCTGTCCCAAAAATAAAAATAAAAAACGTTGAAAAAAAATTTAAAAAAAAAAAAAAAAAAAAAAAAGTACTTTGCCCTTAAAAAGTATGTCCTTAAATCATGTCTAGTATTAATGTCATGCGCCTATCTTTCTTTTAGTTAGCAATTTTCCAGTATATCTAATTGTAATGAGGAAATAACAATTTCCACCCTCAAATTTCCATAGAGGGAAGTGAAGCTCCGCTTCTCTCATGGGAAAGTAAAAAGTATGAAAGGAAACCTCCTCAAGATAGGATTCATTGATCCAAGCGGTAGGGTTGGTAGAAAAATACTAAACATGTTTTGCTCGGCTCTGCCCTGTTTTTTGGTTCCCTAGACCAGCAAGCCTATATTCTCTATTTCCCATATGGTCAGGTGGGTTCCTTGGTTCAGTGTTTCTTAAATTCAATATAAGAGGGAGATAATAGAAGCCCATTGGACTTCATATTAAACTGTATGCTCATGTAACTTTTATTAGTATTAGTGTTCACATATGACCACTTGTCTGATGTCTGAGTCCTATTTCTGTACTTGGGATGCACTCTTAAAATCCAGACATATATTTTGTTATTTAGAAACTTTGAGAAAAAAATCACAAATACTAGTTTGAGCACTGAAATACTAGGTGGAAAATTTGAGGCATTTGACTAAGCCAAGTCCACACCCTTAGATTAAGAGGATTTTTATTAAAATAATTCAGTTTCTGTGGTTGACTATCCCAATTCCACTGGATCATAGCCTAGATTGCAGTTGGTGAAGGAATCCCAATAATGAGATTCATCTGGCTAAGACTGAGCATAATAAAAATATTAGCAATATGATTTTTTAGATTTTAATATCTTTAGACTTAAGAATTTTAGCCTTGATTTCTTTATAATTTAATTTAAAGAAGGAAGTTTTCAGATTTATGGCCTTTAATTTCAACTGGAATCTGATAATGTGAGGGAATAAATATTGTTCAAATTTAGCATATTTTAACAATGCTGACATTTAACTATTGGAGTAATTTTCTATTGGCATTTGGATTCACTGCATAATACTCATGAGCCATCTCAGAACACATGGCTGGATATATTTGATATAAGAATTAGACTAGGGTGTGAATATTTTTGCCCGGAATGCCTTTCAGAGCTTTGAGGCTTAAGGATAAAAGCTGAGCTGCCTGTCAGTGATACTGGGAGCATTCACAATGGAGGTATGTAATTGGAGATAGGAAAGCACAGCTTCCTGAAGGCAAAAATCTTACTTTCCTTATGTAATGCTGACCAGCCTCCCTTTGGTTGACTACAGGATTAGTTGTTAAGCCTGGTGGGTTAAAAAAACAAGATGCTGGGGAGCGTTGGGGGAAGGAGCACCTAAATGCATCTCCTGTGAGGGAAAATACGGGAGGAATACATCTGTGCTCACCCCTCGTGCCCCACCCTCCAGCCTTGATTCTTCCCTAAAGAAGAGTGATTCTTAATGTAAGAATGGCTGATTGAACCGAGAAGACATACAGGAAACTGAGTGAGAATGCCCAACTCAGCTTTGGCTTTATCCCATGATGCTGCTTTTCTGAAATTGCCCAAGTCCCTTCTCATCACATGGTAGATTCATTGAGGCAGCTCTCCTTCCTCTTGTTTAAGCTGCTTTGAATTCAGATAGGAGGGTACAGAAGCATAACTGATTGTTAATAAGGATGTGTTTAAAACATTGAGTTGCAAAGCTATTCCTGGGATGTTGTGTTGCTAGTCTTGGAATACACTGAATATAGTCAGGCAACCCTGCAACAAAAGCATTGTCCTGGCTCAAGACTGATGAGACGAATAAAGCAGTCACAGCAGTCACTAACGAGCTACTCCAGTAAATCGTTTGGTAGACAGTGTTGGGTACCTCCTTGCCTATGTTCCGATCTCTTGGATCTAAAGAGCTTTAGAGACAGTCTTCTCTTGTATTGTAAAAATCGTTACATCAACACGTATTTTTCTCCTCCTGTGTTTCATCTGCCTTTTTAGTAAATTTTGACCTTCACCTCTACTATGTCTTTTCTGTTTCAACCTACCATAGGTTTCTTCTGAATAATTGTCCCCACATGTTACAAGCTTCCTAGGCAGTCAATACCACCAGTTCCCTAAACCCTCTCCAAGTCTACCAGAGCTCAGGATTTATTTAATCATTCCATACTTTAAATATCATTCCATATTTTAAATGTCTTGAATAAAACTCTTGGGCTTAACATTGGAACTTTCTGCACCAAAAAGACTTAACAAATAATAAATTTTTCATTTACCAATGTAATTTAAAAAAATATATGTCTTCATTTCGCTGTTACTATCTATCTCTCCAGCAATAGATTTCCAGATATCAATGCATTTCCTCTAAAATTATAGACTGTGCAGAAATAACCAAGGACAAGTGAATATTCCAGTGCCTCCAGAGTAATTCATAGATTTGAATGAAAAGTAACCATTAGTGGAAAGGAAAAGAATGTCACAAATATAGTGTGCTAATTTTAAATTACCACATGGCAGACCAAATCTATCCCTTTGTCTAAAATATTTATACTTCAAAATTTAACTCATTTTTTTCTTTTCTAGAAAAAGAGATATTAACGGTATGATGAAGTCCAAGCAGACCAGCAAAAATCACAAGTGCATGACCAATTTTCAGCACTGATATAAATTCCCCTTTATTCTTTTGCCCAGCCTTTCCAAAATCCTGTAAAAGTCAGTATGGGCCCAAAGCTGATCACTTGTCTAGTTCTTACAAATAATTTCCTTAAAAGAGTGAAAATTATCAGACAGCTGCAGCAGTTCAGCTTACAGGGAAAACGTAGAATGTCATTTTCAAGGTAAGTATGCAGCTGTCTTCCTGTCACTTAAGGTTTTTTAAGACAAATCCAATTAAATGTCTACCTAAAAAGGCTGACAGAATAATTCTTTGCATACTAATGAAATTTGTCATAAGGCGGTATGGCCACAATTCTGCTTCTGTATTCTGCCTCTAGTCAGCAACCTGGAAGCCCTTCTTATTTGAAGTAAAATATATAACCTCCTTCCTGACCAAGATGCTCATGGTATATATTAAACTAAATGGTATTTCATTTTTTAACTGAGCTTCTTTCCTCAATAGGAAATAGAGCATTCATCAGGATGGGGATCGCTAAATGCTTCCTGGGTGAAAGAGGAATTTTTATCTGATCTTCTGAATTAAACATGTTTCCTAACTTCCTCCTCTGTACCTACCTTTTTGTTTTCTTTTGTAATATATGAGAAAAGTATTTTGAAAATATTTATGTTAGGAACTGAAATCAAGCCTGAATATCAACCTCATTTCTTTATCTCAGTATAGCTTATATAGCTTGCAAAAGCTTTCCAAATTCCAGGCTTTTTATGGGAATATAATTCTAACAAGCTTCCTTTCTCATTATTATGAGTTTGTATCCAGAGTCTATATGTAATAATGTGATGACTAAATTCTTAGTAAAGTTGCATATTTATTATTTGTTTAGCAGATGTCCTGGATGAATACCAATTTATTTGTGAGTTTGCTTTGTTTATATTCATCACAATTCAAATGGAACTGTAATTTTATTTTTTTGAAAAGTAGATTTGTGCCTATGACTTGAGCTTTAAAATATGCCCTGCATGAGGCATTGGCTAGTGGCTCTGCAGTGGGTTTCCTTAATTCAGGCTTACAGTCAATTTTGCTAATATGTGCTGATTATTATATCTAGTATTGCATTAGTGCAGGCCTATGTATCAGTTGTTATGAATATCATTTTATCAATTGGTTGACAATTTAAATATTTTGTAGGTACTGAAGAAAGTCTAGAGTATAAAGGAGGCCAGTGCAGGTGAATCCAAGGCAGACTTTCTCATTGTTTAAAGGGGATGGGAAAAAATGGTTATTTCTGGGGAAGCACACTATTCAATTTAAATGAAGAAGAGTTCATATTCATGGTAACTTCTTATCATATAGTTTGTTTTTGTTGTTGTTTTTCCACACAGGAAAGAAATTTCAAGTATACCTCTGTATCTGCGAGAACAGAACAGTGAGACCAGGTTTGTAATATTGATTTGAGGGCATGTAGTGAACATTGTTAGTGACGGAACCTGTGTTCTGACTCCTGCTAGAAAGTGGTCCCTCAACACTGAGTTCTCACGCATAGAAATCTGGTTTCCGCAGAATTCGTATCCCCAGAGCTAGGAAAGAGAGTGTCATCAAATGTGAAAGCATTTGCTAATGAACTGACCACACTAAAGTGCTGCTTAAAATTAACTTTTATTCCTGCTAACCATATCAACTTCATTGTCCACCTCTTAATCCGCTTATAGTACAATAGAAATAGCATTTAAAACATTACTTCAAATTTGCGGGAAATTGAAAGATTTGGTTAGGTCGAAGATCATGTTAGGGTATCATATTTTTTAAAACAAAGCCATTGTCAAGATCCAACGTGTTATATCTGTTAACACCTATAGAAGAGAAAAATCTATAAGGATTATAAAAGAGTATGTTAAAGAGAATTTTCAGTTATTTTGAGAGCTTTGTAGAAATTTAATGAAAAACTTTACATTTTGGCAAAATTGTTTTTTTAATATTCAAATAAAACATGAGGTAAAGAATACTATGCCATGACATCATATAATTTTGTCAAAAATATGCAAAATCAAAACACAATCTTTACTGAGAAATGTTGTAGTTTGCTAAATACAAACTAAAACTTCCTACTTAATGTGTGATTTTTTAAAGAAAAAAAATTCAACATTTCTCCACTGCTTACTATGAAATGTCCCACATTTAAGTGACGTTACTATAAATCAACTTTATTGGAGTGGAAAATGTACTTATTTTAAATATACCTATTGATGAGTTTTGATAACTGTATACGGCTGTGTAATCACTACCACAATCAAGAGAAAGAACATTCATCACCCACACCTGGAAAAGTTTCCCATTTGCCTTTGCAACCTATTGCCCCTTTCACCCTGAGCCCTACACAATCACTGTGGATTTACATTATTTTTTTTTTAATGGTTATAGACTCCCCTTGTTGGAGGAGGTCATCTAGAGGACATGACCTCCTATTGACCTGCAAGTCGGACCCTAGCAATCAAAGGCTTCTTATCCCCATTACCTGTCCTGAATATATGATTTGCCCACTCTTCCCCTACTGGGAGCTACTTCAGTGACACAGCTTTGAGAGATTAACATATCAGTGAGACCATCTGGAAAGATACATGACTGAACCCAATTAGTACCTCTACATAAACTCAGAAGGTACTGGGCTGAGGGTGGGGCGTGGATGGAAATCTTTTTATTTTCCGGTTGCTGGTTGCTGAAGACAAGCATGGTAAGTCTAGTCCTACTGCTTATTAAATCCACCACTTAGTCTGGAGAGGTCCCCCCTCTTCTTAGCTGTTGGGGTTTGGGGGCCAGTTTGAAATTTCACTCAGGAACTCCTGAGTTTGCAAAGCTGCGAGCTGGCAGCCTGGTCCTACCACCCCCTAAGCTGCTCACTAGCTGGTTGGTAGATTTACACTTAACTCTCGGCTGAGGAAGGAGCCATTTTTCCTTTAGTCTTTGGCTGGAGGTGGGCATGTATTGTCACAAAGGTTTGCTTCCAGGCCTGTCTTTCCCTGATCCTTTGGCTAGGGTGAGCAGGCTTTTCTTGGGTTCCTTTTGTCTCTGCCTGTACGAATACGTTTACCTTATGAATCTGAAATATTGCAAGCTGCATAAACTCACATCACTTCTGGTAGCTCTTTTGGTAGATTCCGTCAGATTTTTCACATAGGTAAGGTAATCGTGTTCTTTGTGAATCAAGAGAAGTCTACTTTTCAGTCTTGTTTGTTTGATTTTGTTTTGAACTGGTTACAAATGCAGTACAATGTTGATGATAAACAGTAACAGATTTCCTTGTCTTGCTCCTAATGTTGGGGGAAAATATTCAACTTTCACAATTGTGAGGTTAGCTGTGCTTTATTATTTTTTTAAGTGCCCTTCATTAGTTTCGGGAAGTATCCTTGTGTTTCTTGATGACAGACTTGTTTTTGTCTTATGAGGAATAAATATTTTTCTATGTGTATTGAGAGGATCATGTGATTTTTTTTTTCTTCTAAATTATGTGGTGACTTTGAGTATTTTTTCAAATATTAAACCAGACTTGCATTCCTGGGATAAACCCAATAGGGTCATGAAGTATCTGATAGGCCAATATTTTAACATCCCTGCATGTATCGTCAAATCACTGTGTCGTACACTTGAAGCTAATGATGTTGTACTTCAATTATACCTTAAAAAACTTGGTGTTGACAGCATGGTTGGACCTATAGGTGTTATGCTAAGTGAAATTAGACTGAGAAAGACAAATACCATATGATTTCATATATATATGGAGTCTAAAAAAAAACCAAAACATGAATAAATGAAAGCGAAAAGTAGAAACAGACCCATAGACAGAACAACTAACAGCTGCCAGAGGGAAGGGATGGAGAATGGGCAAAATGAGTGAAGGAAAGTGAGCGATCCAAGCTCCCAGTTATGGGTGAATCAGTCATGGGAGTAAAATTACAGTATAGGGAATATAGTTTGTGGTATGTTTCTTTTTTTTAAATTTTTACTTTTGAGAGAGAGCGAGAGCAAGCGTGAGCAGGGGAGGGGCAGAGAGAGACAGAGACACAGAATTTGAAGCAGGCTCCAGGCTCTGTGCTGACAGCACAGATGTGGGGCTCAAACTCACAAGCCGTGAGCTCATGACCAGAGCCGAAGTTGGTCACCCAACCGACTGAGCCACCCAGGCGCCCCAGTTCATGGTAGGTCAATAGCATTGATTGGTGGCAGATACAGTAGCTACTACATTTGTGGTGAGCATAGGGTAACGTATAGACTTGTGGAATCACTAGGTCATACACCTGAAACTAGTAACATTGTCAACTACAGTAAAAATTGCATCTATGTTAATGAAGAAATTTATAGTTTCTTAAAATTCCCGAAGTAATGAATGGATTAGAAAATCTTTCCTCTTCAATTACCTGGAAGTGTTTGTATAGAATTAGTATTACTTCTTGGAACATAGAATTTACCATTAAAATCATTTGGGCCTGGGGTTTTCTTTATGGAAATGTTTTAAATAATAAATTCAATTTCATTAATCAAGCGGTAACTGTTCATGCGCTCTATTTGAGCTTGTGTTGCTGCTGTTTTTCCAGGTGGAGGAGGAATGTTACCGTGAGTTCATTCCTGTTACTTTACCCTAGGGGAGGGCAGCAAAATCCTCTTTCTACTCAAACAACTCTAGTGGGCATCCCTACTCTAGGCAGGGAAATACCACGCATGAAACCACAAGGAGGAAACGTTTCTCGGGGAGGGGGGGGAAAGGCAAAAATCAGACTGAAATAATGGCTTTTGAATTTTATATAATTTATTAAACTTCTAGCAAGAACAAAGATCTGCTTTCTGGTGTTATGATAGGATACTACCACTGAAATGAATGGTGTTTAAAAAAAAAAGTTGTTTATCTTTACCTCAAAGATACATTTAGGAATCTGGTCCTGAGGCCTGAAAATCTTAGAGATCAACTTCTAGACATCTATATGCACCTGGAAAATTGAGCCTTTGGAAATGTTGAAGAAAAACTGACAATCTTCGTTCTAAAAAAAAATGAGATCTAAAATTGTAGATACATGATATGTACTCTACAAATTTAAAGTTACTTATAGCTGTATATTTCTCTATAGTTCTATAGAGAAGAACATTGGTCCATTATTGATATATCTAAAATGAATCCTAGCACTTCAGTGAGCTGGAGGAAAAGAGAAGAAAAACCCTATTGGGGAGAGTTTAATGAGGAACTTTACTTGATTGGTTTTAAATAAAAGATCACTAATCTCAATCTAATGTGGCTACTAAAACTTGTAAGGAGCCATGCCCATCATTAAACCTATTTTTGAGATTAACATCCAACCTGAGTAAATTATAAGTACACATATTGCTCTAGGATAATTTAAAACCATCTCAATATCTCAAAATTGCTTAGTTGTGGGTTTCCTTAAAACACACACAATGTGCGTATGTGTATATGTGAAGGAAAAATGTGTGCATCAAATAATATACACCTGGAAAGCAGAAATCATCAAAGTTATATTTGCTCCTTTTTGCAACAGTCTATACATATGCTTAAGAATTATGAAAAATAGAATTATTAGGGTCCCATTTCTTAGGTTTAATGGCTTTGTTTAACATGTTCTGAAGCATAATAAACTAATGCTGGGGTTGTACATAGAAACCTTTGTCTGACTTTATAAATGTAAATGACTTTATGCAAAAGCTAGTCAATTCGGTGGAAAAACCCCATCTACCAGATGAGCTTTTTTTCTACAAAAGGGCAAATAGCAGAACAGATATGTTTAGTGCAAATCTCAGCGAATATTGGTAACAAGTCACAATCTTATTAAGGAAATATATACTAGCTATTTTGATTTTAGAAGCAAAACTTCTCTAAGCCTAAAACTTCTCTGAACAATATACTTCAAATTCTTATCTGTGTTATAAAATCTAAAAATCCTGAATAAGTTATGGTGGTCACCTACCACCTAAGGTTTTGATCACATGAATAGCATTTTTCTTGGTATTTCATTCATTGTCTAGTAACCATTAGAAACTTATTACTGCTTAATCGTTGATTTACTGATTTATTTTAAAAAGTGATGAGTCCTGTTTAATCTTCATGATTAACCCTTTCCGTGTGTATCAACACAGAACTATTTCACATTTTAAAAACACACTTTAATTAGTTTCTAGTGTGTAAATAAAAAATTTATCAAAATTTGATATGCTATTCTTGGTGTCAAGTCCATAAAGCATAGGAGTTTCTTTGTTTTTTAAGCCCAAAATCTAAATTCAAAACCCTGAATCTAGGGTACGGTGTTGTTTCAGGCAAATCATCATTTCTAATGATACTAATACATAATCAATATATAATCAGTTTCTATTTCCTTTGTATAAATTGCTATTCATTACTAGTCAACATATTCCTATATCAATGCTTATTGAAAAAATTAAATATAGTCCTGTTATATATGCCTTAAATCTAAAAAATAGATTAGTTTGGGGCACCTGAGTGGCTCAGTCAGTTAAGTATCTGACACTTGATTTTGGCTCAGGTCATGATCTCCCAGTCAGTTGTGAGATCCAGCCCGTGTTGGGCACTGAGCTGGCCATGCAGATCCTACTTAGGATTGATATTCTCTCTGTGTCTGTCTCTCTGTCTGTCTCTCTGTCTGTCTCTCTGTCTGTCTCTCTGCCTGTCTCCCTGCCTGTCTCCCTGCCTGTCTCCCTGCCTGCCTGCCTGCCTGCCTGCCTGCCTGTCTGCCTGCCTCTCTGCCTGTCTGCCTGCCTCTCTGCCTGTCTGCCTGCCTCTCTGCCTGTCTGCCTGCCTCTCTGCCTGTCTGCCTGCCTCTCTGCCTGTCTGCCTGCCTCTCTGCCTGCCTGCCTGCCTGCCTCTCTGCCTGCCTGCCTGCCTGCCTCTCTGCCTGCCTGCCTGCCTCTCTGTCTCTCTGTCTGTCTGTCTCTGCCACCCTCCCTGCCCCCTGCTTGTGTTCATTCTTTCTCTCAAACGAACTCGGAAAAGTTTTGAAAAACCAACTTTTTTTTTTTATGTAATTCAGCAATTACTTTTAATTCTTCAAGGCTATTCCTTTTTTTGATGGTGGAGGCCGCGTTTGTCCTCTAAATTTGGATCTATCCCAAGTTCTTCTGTTGTTATACCTAATAGATCCAGTGATTAATCAATACATCTGATTGGCTGTTTTATTGCACTATTTTGAAGAATAGAAGATTTGTCATTTCTCAGGCACTTCATATTTAGTTCACATGAGCGAATTCTAAATTGAAAAATCCCTGAGGAAGGTTGGAGATGACTGGATACCTCTTCTGGAATGTGCAGTTTTGTATAACAACATACTGCAATAATGGGTCTTCTTCCATAATTCATGGCAAGGTATTAAATGATTTAATACACTTTTGGTTTCTATAGTGCTGTGAACTACTTCAGTAACAAACATGTTACCTCTGCAGGCACTATCCTTCATGTGTGGACTTCACCCTGTCTCCTCTTCCCTCCCCTCCATGCCTATTTATCTTTAGAACAAGCAGCCCTTGCTGCAAGCTCAATCCATTGGTCTTTGTTAGTTCATTTCTTTTTTAGACATGACCATTTGCCTCTTTAACTTTCTGAGTCTTCAAAGGGTGCTGTATTTTGATTTTCTGTCTTATGAACTTTGTTTCCCTGCCCCTTCATTTTCTAGCTCTTCTTCTCTATCAAGAAGTCAAACTGAGCTTCTTGATTGCAGTTTCCCTGATACCATGCTGTTCGAGGTATCTAAACATGGGAGGGTTTTTGTTTTTGTTGTTTTTTTTATTTTGTCTTTTTGTTTTGCAGCTACATGACCTGTGTTTTAAAAATTAGCATACTCCTAATTTGAAACTTTGAAGTGTTGATAGAAACTTAAATAGCCTATTTTTCTCATGAATATATTCATGTATTTTCAGTTAAATACTATGTCAGCAGAGTTTCTTTATCAACTTATTTCCTTTTAGACCTTATGAATCTTTTTATGGAAAACATTTTAAGGCAGATTTCTAATCAATTTTGTATTTCTATTCTAATCAGTGCCATGTGGCAGATGTTTACTAATAAAAAACTCATAATTTTCTAGGCAAACAGTTTATTGTCTTGCAGATTGGAGAAAAATAAGTTGTTGTTTTAATCTTGGCAAAAGTGCAGTGTCTAGATGATCTTTTGTCAAAATTTAAGAGGCAAAAGAACATATACAACTAAATATTTAGTACTGAAATACCTTAATCTGTCGGAGAAGGGAACCAACCACATTCCAGATATACAAATAATTCTTCTACAGGGTATAATCCACCATCTACACAAATTACATATAATCCAATGTATGAAAATGCAGATGTTTGGTCACTCAGTTAAGGAATGTGGGACATTAGAATTTATTTTTATATAGGCTACAGAAAAATGACTTCGTCTTCAGTTAATTTGGTATCAACTTATAGACCCTAAAAAATATAAAATGGAACTAAAACTTATTTTTGTCCCTCACAAAAGGGAAAACACTGTATCTTTTATGCCTGTCCTGAAGATTTATAGCCTAAAATGAGTGACCCTTAGAATCTTTAACAAAAGCCAGCCAAACAATGCGATGAACCCCTCTGCATCCTCTCAAATGAACAAAGCTCCAGCTTCTTAGTGGTAGAGCATTCACCAGTTCCTAGAATAAGCTATTTTGGTTTTGGTGACCATTTTTCCATATATACAGATAAAATCTGTCTTCTTGCATCTCCTGCTTACTGATTTTAGTTTATTCACATGGAGCTTGGTAGTGTTAAATTTTTCTAAGTTATCGCCCAATTACTTAAAGAAAGGTAAAGCCTCAAATCTTCAGCTAAGTCTCTTAACTTACTTTAATCAAATGCTCACTTGATGAGCTGAGGGACCCCTTTTTAAATTGGGCTTACTGAGGTGTAATTTACATAGTAAAATTTACTCATTAAAAAATCTAGTTCAATGAATTGTGACTATTTCTGTCATGTAACCATCATGCCAATCAAGAGGACAAAGAGCATTTCAACTGGCAAAGAATTTCCTCTTGCTTTTTTGCTGTAAATCCTATCCACCCTCCGTCGGTGACCAGATGAATCTCTTCTCACTATTCTACTTAACCTATCTATGTTTTGGACATGTTGGGTTGTTTTTTCTTCTAGGCTATTATAAAGTTGTTATAAACGTCCATGTACAGGTCTTTGTGTAGATCTAGGGTTTATTTCCCTTGGTTAAAGACCTGAAGGGATAGCATAAACCTTATGGTAATATGCTTAATTTTATACAAAACAAATGATTTCCAAAGAAGTAATACCATTTTGCATTTCCATCAAAACACCTACAATTTCCTGCCCATACTGTTTATCTTTTAATTGACTATCTTTTAAATTTTAGCATTCCAGCAGTGTCTTCACTCAGTGGCCTAACTTGCCTTTCCCTGATGACTAATATTGTGTAGGAATGCTTGTTTGTAGTTCTTATTGACCATCGGTATAACTTGGTGACTTTCTAAATGATTTGCGTTTAAAAAAATTGAATTGTTGATTTATAAAAAGATTTCTGGATACAAGTCACTAAACATCTATGTGTATTACAAATATTCTCTTCTTTGGCCTATCTCTTCATTTGTGTAATAATCTCTGTTGAAGACCAGAGTGGTTAAGTTTTGAAGTCAGATTTTAATTCAAGGTTAGTGCTTGTGTATCTAGTACATTTTTGCCTAAAACAAGATTGAAAAATCTGCTTTATTGATATCTATGGTTTTAACACCTGCAGGTTTCTGATCAATTTCAACGTAATTTTTTATATGGTGCTACATAAGAGGACTTCATACACTTTAATGTGTGGATACTCAAATACTCCAGAAATACTTGCTAAAGACTATTGCTTCAACAACTTGGCAATATTGTGGAAGATTGACCATATATGTTGGTTTATTCCTAGATTTGTTAGATTTTATGTATTTAATCTTCCTGTACTATGCCTCAATTACTATAGCTTTATCAGTCTTAATTTATCAAAGTATTTGTCTTCTCAGAATGTTTGAGGTTTTAGAATTCTGGGTTGATTGGGGTTTTTCCCCCTTTGGCTATTAAGTTTTCTTTTTTAATCAGTTTACACCTATGTGTAGTTTTCTTTGTATCAACCTTGAGGTTTAAGAAGTTAAAACTTCTCTGTTTTATTTTGGTCATTACTGTCTTATATTCTGTTCCTTATAGCTCTCCTCCTATTGAAGTTTCATGTACTATGTTAAATTGTTTAATATGTTCCATACCTCTCGGGGGCTATCTTAATTTTTTAAGTTTTTTTTTCTACTTTTTTTAGAATGGGTGATCTGTTAATCAGCCTTCAGTGTTACTGACTTTCTCTAATAAAGGTCTAATCTACAGTTAAATAACCCCAGTTTGTTTCTACCTTCAGATATTTACTATAATCTAGAAATTCCATTTTCAAAATAGTCTCTTCACTTGTCCACTTATTGTAGCCATCTTTACTTCTTGTCATGGACATTTCTAATTGTTCCTTTAAATGTTCTTTATTGCTAACTCTAAATGCTAAATCATCCCCGGGTCCATTTCTCCTGACTGGTATTAGTCCTTATTTTGGGCCACATTTTTTTGTATGTTTGTATTTTTAATAATTACCAAAACTCATTTTTTTGTTATGCATATTAAGAATTTCAGTGATAACTTATATAGAATCTAGTGTCTTTCTCTCCCAAACTTCCTAAACAGTACTTTTAGTTTAGTTTTGTTTTTTTCTTCTATCTGGTGCTTTATTATGTTGGAAAAATCACCTGGACTAGTGGAGTGTTGGTATAAAATATGGTTACTATAGATATGTCTCCTTTTCCCCTGCTCTTAAAGTATGATCTTAAAGTATGAACTTAAAACCCTAGGTGACTCAGTCAGTTGGACTCGTGATTTCAGCTCAGGTCATGATCCCAGGGTCTTGGGATCAAACCCCATGTCGGACTCTGTGCTGAGCAGGGAGCCTGCTTAAATTTCTCTTTGCCCTGCTTGTGTTCTCTATTACGAAGTGAACAATTTTTTTTTTTTTAATTTCTTCAGGGCATTTTCCTTCCCTTGCAAGCCAGCTCCCTTGTTACCTCCTCTTCCTAACTTGAGTCCTAGGGATGCGGTTCATGTTCCTTCTTTAGGTTTTATCACTTTTTCTTTAGCAGTGAATCCTCCCCATCGTGACCTACCATAGAACACAAATGCATTATAGCTTGCATCCCAAATAAGTGAAGTATATAGCATATCAGAATTCCTCATGTATATTTATATCTAAGATTTTTAATAAAAAGGCAGAAAGGAATATGCTCTCAAACATAAAAATCAATAGTGATCTTCTCAAGACAAGAGATGAGATTTTGTGGGATGATAAGGCTATGGGGGGAAATAATAGCAACCC
The DNA here is from genome assembly GCF_023721935.1 of Panthera uncia. Lineage (NCBI taxonomy): Eukaryota > Metazoa > Chordata > Mammalia > Carnivora > Felidae > Panthera > Panthera uncia. Next base: position 137,137,463 of record NC_064816.1, on the reverse strand, counting down.
CAACTTAAAAAGGAGAAAAGGCTAAATAAAAAAAAAAGGCTGATAGTAAATATCTTGATTTCCCATTCTCCAGTCCAGTTCCTACATGCTATCTGATCAATAGAACGGGTGCTGATTAACCAGAGGATTTCTAAAGTCTACACTCCTATCCTAGAAGTCCTAGTCATCCACAAGATCTAGAATCCCTCCCTGGATTAACACTTACAGTAGTAAATCTTAAAGACAGACCTCTGGAATTCATGCTTAGCCAACTGCATACCCTTCCATTTCATTTAGCTCACAAAATACAATTCTAGGACAAGTTTGAGGCATTGGTTATTTTGTTATAGCGATTTTCCACTGTAATTACAGGTGTGGTGATGGTGACAAAAGGAGTATATAAATACACTATTGCAGTACATACATTACAGGAGTTGTAACATCCTGAATTGGTGTTGTAACATTTGTACCATATGTATATGGTCAGTTATATTTTAGTTTGACGTAGTTACATAGCATCTCTTTGGAAGGTAACCATTTTATATAGTATTCTATGATAAACCGTCAATACCAAGTCATTGATACATGAATGTTGACTTTTGGAATATCTTTTACTCAGAACTAGAGACTGTTTACTCATAGGCTGAATCACATCTCTTTTACTAAGTACACAACTTCCATGGTATATTTGGCTTAACCAATGTTCCTCTAGGGGTACCTGGGTGACTCAAGGGGTTAAGTGTCTGATCCTTGATTTTTTTTTTTTTTTTTCCCCCCAATCTCCGGTCATGATTCTTTCTCTCCATGTCTCTTTGACCCTCCCCTGCTCATGCTCTCTCAAAATACAAAAAATAAGAAACTAATGCTCCTCTAATATGGGCAAAAATCACCTGGTCTCTTGTTAAATCTGGATAACGGAGGTATATACATAGCTTGAATCATGGAACCTCTTTGTTCAATAAGCTTTTTGAATGTTAAGATTGGCTTTTCACCAAAACGTTCACTTGGAGATATTAAAGATTCTAATTTTTTTTTTTTTGTATAAAGTGGGAAAAATGACTAAAAAAAATTGGGGAAAGAGGCTAAAGTGATAGGGCACTTCTAGAAAACTTAATTGACACTCATTGTTTCTATTTTCTCTGTTGGCTAACCAGGGAATTAAATCTTGCAACAGGAATGGGTAGGGATATTTTCTGGACTGCTGTGGCTACTGTGGCTGCTGCAGATTCATGGAACTTTCCAGCATTGTGGATACCCAGTCTTGATCCTGCAAAGCAGTTGGTGGTCAATGCTTCTCTAGCATGATCTTATTCTTTCCTACCCTCTATAAGATGATACAGGAAGGTGGTTATGATTTCCTGAGTTACTTCTTTGTCAGTCAAAACTGTGTGTCGGAATAGCCTGGAGATTTAGGAGAGTGTCCATTATAGTGACAAATAGATCTCAAGGGAGGAATATGAACTGAGAGGTCCGGTCTTTGTCAAGTCATTCTCTTGTACTGTGGTAGGGGACACCAAGGCAGTGCTATAAAAGAAGTTTCTGTTGCCCCTCATCCCTGTATATTTTTTCCTCCTTTCTCTTTCAAGCCCCTCTTTCAGTCTAGTGCTCCTCCTTTTTCAAGTGCTCCTTTTGAAAATGTCTTCACATTTTCAGACAACGGAATCTAATTTCATATAGAGATATGCCTCATGTGAGCATAGCATTGTCCCCACAACTTTCATTTATCATGTGAAGAAACCTTTCCTTTTTGGTGTTAGATATCATTATAAATTAAACTTTGTTAAAGGAAATTTGGAGAGTAGAACTATGCTTGAACTCCTTAACCCTGAAAAATACTTAAGAAAAGATTAATCAAAACATGACAAAAATTTTATTCAATTTAATGAACATAACAAATAATTCAGGGACCCCTTTATCACAAAGATAGCATTTGGAACAAAACTATCACATTACAGTTAGTAACACTTTAATGTTTGTTTATCTTTGAGAGAGACAGAGTGAGAGCATGGGAGGTGTAGAGAGAGACACACACAGAATCCGAAGCAGGACCCAGGCTCTGAGCTGTCAGCAAGGAGCCCAAGGTGGGACTTGAGCCCCTGAACAGTGAGATCATGAGCTGAGCTGAAGTCTGATGCTCAACCGACTGAGCCACCCAGGCACCCCTACAGTTAGTAACATTTTGTTAACAACCAATCTGTTCATGGTTCCCTGCCCAAACCTCAGGTCTTTGTGCCTACCATAAAACAGAAATGGAACTAAAATACCTGGTGTGTGTGTGTGTGTGTGTGTGTGTGTGTGTGTGTGTATACACTAAGTGGACACTAGTTTGTGCCAACATTTACTAGTCCAACAGATCTTACCTAGGTGACTAAGCCTCATGAATGTCAAGATTCTGTCTCCCTGGCTGGCTCTCCCTCTCATGAACATTAACATAATTCTTCTATCCAACATCCCATAATGCCTTCATTGCTCAGTGACTGCATCTCTGATTCACCTGCATCAGAGCCGGGCCACATAGTTTCAAATTTAAACTATTTACTTCTCTAATGCCTCAAATCTTTCTCTCCTTTCTTAGAACATCCTCTTGTTTCTCTGTCAGATAAGCCCTGGTGTATATCTGTGTGAAATTAAAATATTTCTGAACAAGACCTGTCACTGCTAGCTCAGGTCTTTTGCATTAAGTCCTGGGTTTGATTTACCATGTTCTCTATGCCACTTTCCTCTCCTGTCCCTTGGTCATGATTAAGTCGATAGTTTTTGAAAAGTCTTAAGGACTTTTGTTCTTTTATTTCTCAGTTGCCTACGCAATATTCAGAATTTTGAACTTTCATGTTGATTAAAAACAACAGTGTGACTAATTTAGAGCTTTCCTTCTTCCTTTACTCCATGACCAGTAGCTGATGGAAGACCGAAAGGTACACTCTGGAAAGTGAACAGCGTGAAGCATCTCACAACAACAGATTTAACCTTTATGTTTTTGTATGGCTATTACACAGTTCTAAAGGTTGGATGGCCTGCTAACTAGAATCTTCTCAATTCATTTGGAAAAATTCAATATAGAACTATTAATATAATCTATACAACCTGTTACCCTAACTTCAGAAGATCAAGTTAAACACACCTATGTATGTATTTGTATCATAAATTGTCACTACATTACCAATGAAATGTACATAAATGTTAACAGATACCAATATCATTAACATGACTTCCTAAGACCATAGATATTGGTTATTTTCATTGATTTTATTTATTTTTTAGGTTATCTCGAGCATGTATGATTTTGGGTGCCTGGGTGGCTCAGTCAGTTAAGCGATCTTCTTCAGCTTAGCTCATGATCTTGAGGCTCATGAGTTCTAGCCCTGTGTCGGGCTCTGTGCCGCCAGCTCAGAGCCTGGAACCTGCTTCAGATTCTGTGTCTCCTCTCTCTGCCCCTCCCCTTCTGTGTTCTGTCTCTCTCAAAAAGAAACATTAAAAAACTTTAAAAAGGCATTATGATTTTATTCTTTAAAGAGCTTCTTTTCTTTGCTGTTTGGCCACTGTGGCATATTTCTGATATATTTAAACATGCTATGTGCAACATTATAATTTGAGAGGTTATACTTTAGTTCTTGAATGGCTTGAGTGGTTTGAGAGGCTTATGCAAGGTAAGGAGAGCAATCCCCCTTAAGGGTGAGAAACTGATGACTGTTAGGAGCTGTATTAATAGAAGTGTTCCTTGGTTGGCTTCCCCATAAGGTCCCAGGGAGGATCTGATCCATCTAGGGAAACTGCAACCTCAGCAAGGGATCCTCTCCATGAACTCTTTCCCATGCCCAAGATTGCACAGGAACAGTAGACCAAGCTGGGCTTAAAAGCCCTAAAAGTAGACTACATTTGTGATCTTTTGATGATTGTGAACTGATCACCAGAAAGGCTTTCCTGAAAAGTCTCTTCAGGTGAAGATCTGGGCTATCACATGGTTGTGACCAATGTAGCTGGAAGCCAGAATAAGGACAGAAATTCCCCCATCATCTTGTATGATTAGAATCCCTTTTAGTTTGCTTTAAAGGGAAATAAAAAGTGACTTTTGTTCTGTCTGAATTTATAGTAGATGGTGTCTGTTCACGTCACTTGTTCCTTTCTACCCCAAAGCTTGAGTCTTTGTTTCCTAGCTCTTCACTTAGCTACATTGTGATCTCTACTTAAGTGTCCCTTTCTCAAACACTTCTGTTAGCCCTCTTTCCAAGCAAGGTCAGTTTTCTCTGTTGTAATCCATTGGCCCTCTGTATCTTCATTTGTGTCCCTTACCACAGTTTCTGTAAATAATAGTAACTTAATGCCTGCCTGGCCTTCCCCCTACAACAACAATGTGAGTTCCAGAGTGAGAAGGCTCAGTCCGCACTGCTTATTCTTTCTCCATAAACCTAGAAGAAGTTGACAGTTGTACAGAGCAGGCACTCAATGCATACTGATTGAAAAGTGAATACAGAAGTGAATACTTAAGTAAATTTGACTTGGAGATGAAGTCCTATCAAAATGATCTCATTGGGGGGCACCTGGGTGGCTCAGCCAGCTAAGTGTCTGACTTCAGCTCAGGTCATGATCTCCAGGTTCCTGAGTTCGAGCCTGTGTCGGGCTCTGTGCTGACAGCTCAGAGCCTGTGGAGCCTGCTTCAGATCCTGTGTCTCCCTCTCTCTCTGCGCCCCTCTCTCTCTCTCTCTCTCTCTCTCTCTCTCTCTCTCAAAAAAAAAAAAAAAGTTCAAAATGATCTCATTGGGGGATAGTAAAAAAAAAAAAAAAATGCCTGAGGCAAATTTCAAGACACTTGGGAAGTACTGGGTTGGCATGCAATACCTCCCAATTTCCCACCAATGTTTTTTGAGGGGGGAGGCTCTCTCTTCTACATATCGTATTCAAGTCCCACCTAGCCTACACACACATGCACGCGTGCACACACACATGCTGCTGCCACCATTATCTTGGGGTAAATATTGATGGTCACATAAAGAACAAAGACAACAGCGTTGTAGGTGGTATTTGTTACTTATTTGTGTGACCATTTTTTAAATGTCTCGTCTACCTTATTGTAAATGAATGATGGGATTAGGTAGTAACTATGTAAGATAATCTAGAGACTATCTTGTTCACTGTTGAATCTCTACTAGCTGGTACATAGATGACCTCAATAAATGGAAATAAATCTGTGCATTAATGAATGTGCTAACAAAGTAGGTTGGATAAGCTAATACCAGTAGGGAAAACAATTAGTTGAACATCTACAGGAAAGCAACTTAACTTTCTGTTAAGACCATTAGCAATGATTGCAAATTGGTAACTTGATATTGTTATATAAATATATTTCTTGACTAAGTTATTAGTACTTTGAAAGAAAAACATGTTAAAGTTATATATTTTTGCATGGTGTCTAGCACACAGAGTGGAGTTAGTATTTTTGTTGAACCGCTATACTGATGGATGGTACATCTTAGTCCTTTTAGGGGCAGACTTGGATAAAACTGGGAGCGACCTCCTTGTTACTACCCTGCGGTACAACCTTCTATGTGTCCATTGCTCCTTTTTCTCTTTTGCAGTTCTAATTTCTCACTGTTCCCGATGCCCTCAGGCCTTCTCTCATAGGCATGCTCAGGGCTCTGCCATTGGTGTTGCTATAGCAACACGCAAACTGTGGATCTGGTACACAAGCTACCCTACTTATTCCTCACCCTTCCCAATGTACTTACTTCCCATCCTGTATCACTGACCGTCAAATAGGCCCTATCCAATTTTAAAGTGAAATAGTGTGAAAAGGGTAATCAGTAAATCGCCAGTGAATCAGGAAAATAAGACCATATCATGGAAACATCTAAAAAATTTAGACAAGTTTTCCCTCCATATTTCGAAATTGTTCTAAAGGTCTCTAACAACTAGAAAGTTGTTACATTTTCTCCCCACATCTAATGTATATATTTTTTAAAAGGAACAAAGACGCTAAGGGCTAAATTTCAAACAGGAGGCAGGAAACTCAAGGTTGTTACAAGGAAAGGATGAATCATTCAGGGAATTAGCAACACGGAGCCTTCCCAGACCAAGCCCAACTCAGCTGCTGCCACCCCTCTAACAATTCCCTTCAGCACTTAGGTATTTTTGAACAGCTGAGGTTGGGCCTTTTACTTTTATAACTACAACAACAAATGATAGAAATATCTCTTCATTGTTTGTTGTTAGTCCTGACTGAATTATAGATCCTCTGGGAAAGTGGAGACCATGTCGTCTATGTTTCATGAAATGTTTCAGTGAAAATTAGATGAGAATCAGGCTTCTGAATAAGTGAAAAAATATTCTGGAAAACACCCATTCCGTTGACCAAACCTCTCATAAAATACAAATTCTACTGACTCATTCTGTTCTTCTGTTCATCTGCATAGGATGGAAAAACAGGGAAAGAAAAGTCCCCTGTGCATAGGTCTCTTCCCACTCTCCATTGTATTCCTCCAAGAGCTCACTTTGAAAGCTTAACTTGGCTATCAAGCTCTGGTCCTTTCCTCTGTTTTTGCAAACTCTTTAACTTCATTCTTCAGGTATCTTTCGCTAGGTTTCTTAGCTCAGGCTTCTCTTTAACCTGAAGTTCAGAGAAACTAGGTTCCAACGTCATTGGTGACAGAAGAGGTAATAATATTTCAATTCTTAACATTTTTGGTCTCTCTTGGTTGACAAGAGCAAAAGAGGACTTTGACACTATATTTGGGAACAGCTAATGATACTGGGGACTAGAAACAGGGTATAGAGCAAAAGCTACCTTCATCCTTGCCCTTCAAATGAAGAAATAAAGGAATGGATGAATAAATTAAACAACTTACATGTGATATGGTGTCCAGAATGATTTCAGCTGAGCTTTTAAGTTGGTAATCAACAACTTTACAAACCTGACCAGAAAATACTTCACCTTTAGTGTATGAGACCAAATATATGCTCGTCTTTTGTTAGAACGATCTAACAAACCTGCATTAATTCCAAATTCCTTTACTTGAGTTGCCCCATTTGACAACAAAACAGCTTGCAAGACTTTCTGTAGCTGTGTCTCTAGTTCCGTTCCTCCCACTCTTTCCCTGGTATTTTCTAGGGTAAACCACCTCATGCTTCCCCTAAAAATGCTTTAATACGTTCACCACTACAGGGTTTATCTCCATGGTCACCACTGGCAACATTAGTAAGGGATGACTGCTTAATCCTTCTGTAATCCTATTCTGAATGACTGAATAGTTCCGATAGCCTAGGAAGAAATGGCATAGTTAACTGTTGTAGGAAGATCTGCATCTTACGGTTATAATAAAAGTTAACTCTTGACAACTTTAATTCCCCTTCCCATTCCTATATGTAAAAAAGCAGGTTAAAGCATAAACATATTACAGCATAAGTCTTGCCCAAATAAAAAAAAATTCCTACTTTGGTCCCAGGGTCTGAATGATAAAACAAGTGAATGGGTCCTGGAGCTGGTCTCACCATGAAGAAGAAAAAGGGCAAGGGAAGAAGTGATATGAAACCTATATCCAATCTTATGTATAGCTATTTCTTGGTTGACATTATCCCTAATTCCTTCACAAGATGGCCAAGAATCCTAATGGAATATCCTATTAGCCAGTTTTCCTTTGAATTTTGATTTCTGTCCATTCTAAGGATGGTGATCATCATACTAAGTGATGCTATCAGCATTTAGACTTCAAGTTATAATCATTTCTAGTAAGAGCTCTATGGACAAATCTTTACCACTCATAAGGCTTACTATAAAAAAGCACAGAAAAAAATGAGCAAAATTATCTTAAAATATGCATGAGTATAAGAACTTTCTCTTTGTTAAGGGATTTGGATTGTGTATTTTATTACTTCATCACCAGATGTAGTCAATTAGTTCAGCTGCTTTGAACATAGCCTAAAATAATATTTAGCCCTGTTTTTGTATACGGACTACTAGAGATTGAATGTTTGTGTTCCCACAAAATGCATACATTAAAACCTAATTTCCAGTGCATTGGTATTGGGAAGTAAGGATACGGGAGGTAATTAGGTTTGAGGGTGGACCCCTCCTGATGGGGTTAATACCCTTAGAAGAAGAGCCCAAAAGGGCTTGCTGCTTCTCTGCTCCTCCTGCCAGCACCTTGATCTTGGACTTCCCAGCCTCTAGATCTGTGAGAAATACTTAAGCCACCTAACCTATGGCGTTTGTTATAGTAGCCTGTGCGGGAAGTCAAGAATTAGTACCAAGAAGTGGGATGCTGCTATAACAAATATCTAAAATTGTGGAAGCATCTTTGGAACTGGGTCATAATTAGAAGCTAGAAGAATTTTGAGGTACATGCTAGACAAAACCACTAAGGGAATTTTAAAGATGATTCTGGTAAGGGATCAGAAAGAGGATAGCTGTATAAAAGGCGTCCATCTTCTAGAACACCTAAATTATCACATACAGAACATTGGAGAAATAGAGAAAGGCCATTCTGATGCGCTCTCAGAATTAAGGAACATGTTATTGGACAATGGAGAAAAGTCAATCCTTGTTATAAAGTGGCAAAGAACTTGGCTGAATGGTATTCGTGTCTTTGTGTTTTATAGAAAGCTGAGCTTGTGAACACTGAAACTACATATTTAGTGGATGTGGTTGCTAAGAAAAGGTTTGAGGCTTGGGTCCTCCTGACTACTTGTAGTAAAATGCAAGAAGATAAATTAACTGAATATGGAATTAGGTAAAAATGAACCATAACTTAAAGCCTTGGAAAATTCTCAATCCATATCACAAAAAATGTAGAAGCATATTTGGAAGAAAACATGAAGGATGTACTAGAAAGACCTTTTGATAAGGAGATCAGTGTGGGTGTCTATCACTGATTTAATCAGCAATCTAAACAGAATCCAGAATACCAGCAGAAATGCAGTCAGTTGTGGGTAAAGGAAACTAAAAACAAGATGGAATGAAGGCAGTCTGTGGATGTGAGCTTTCCTTTAAGAAAAAGGAAGAACCCCAAAGGTGATTCAGATATCACTGGGATTACTGTCTAGACTTCCAACGGAAGTAGTAGGGGCAGGCAACCCATTGGAGCCTCAAGAGCACAACCCCTGTCTCAACATGGGCAGTGTCCATGCAGAGAAGCAGGGATTGCATAGTACCCTGCTGACCTATGGGAGTGACATGGTTACCTCAGTGGATCCAAAAAGCAGAGAAATGAGCCAGAGAAGATTGTTGTAAAGCCTTAAGGTCTCATGGAGTTTGCCTGTTCAGATCCTATCACCTCATTCTTCATTTTTCTTTTTTTTCCTTTTGGAATAAGAAAGTCTATTCTCTACTTGTCTCATCATCATATTTTGAAAGCACATAACTTCTCTGGTTTCAAAGGTTCACAGCTGGAGAAGATTTTTTCTTTTTTTTTTTTTTTTTTTTTTTTTTTGCCTTGTGATGAATCCTATCTTGAGTTTCACCCTTATGTGATTCAGATGATATTTAGATGAGTTGTTGAACTTAAGACTTTAGGAGTTGATGCTGCAAAAGTTAAGACTTTGGGGAGCTATGAGGGTGGAAAGAATGTATTCTATTTGTGAGGAGTACATGAATTTTGTTTGGCCAAAGAAAGAATTCTATGAACTGAATGCGTTCCTTCAAAATTCATATGTCAAGGTCTAATCAACAACGTGTGTGATATCTGGAAGTGGAGGCCTTTCAGCGGTAACTACGTTATGAGGATGGAGCCCTCATAATGGGCTTTGTGCCCTTGTAAGAAGAGACAGGAGTGCTTGCTTTCACACCCTCCCCCCCCCTTTTCTCTCCTCCTTCTGTGAGGACACAGCACAATGCCCATCTACCAACCAGAAAGTAGGCTTTCACCAGACTCTAGATCTCTCAGCACCTTGATCTTAAATTTGCTAGTCTGCAGGAGCATAAGGAAATAAATGTTTGTTGCCCAAGCCACTCAGTCTATGGAATGTTTTTTGAGGCAACCCAAACTAAGACACAGACCACGCACCTTATCCTGGACATAATTAGACATGAGAAAAGTAAATGTGACAGCCTAGGAGGTCTGCATTTCTCCATATCACAGAGGTAGTAATCCACAGGCAGAGATGGTGAGTAGCTACCCTCACACTTGCAGGGCAATAACATGGAATCACAAACTGGGATTTTTATATATAAATATAATATATATATATAATATATATGAAAAGACAAAGTGAGTTAATATAGGTCATCGTGCACATTTCAAAACTAAAACTGATGTTTGTAGTAGGACAGAAATTTACCTGTGGGTTAAAAAAAAAACAGATAACTTCTCCAAAGTAAGAAAACAAAATTCCTAACACATCACTTACCTTAAAAAAAAAAAAAAAAAAAAAAAAAAATCAATGTTTTTCTTTATAGTTCCAATTCATGATGTATGAAAAGACATCAGTACATTTCTTCAGGCATCATCATTATCCTTATGCAGTAATCCAAAACTCAATCCATGAAAAATAAGTATGACTAATCTTGTAATCACACAGTTCTACGTTGTATTTTCCTTCTTAAAGTTTACAGGATGAAATGTGTCTAGTTCCCTTTATTTTTCCCACAGTTGATTAAGAGTTTTGTGAATGCGGTCATAATGTTAGTTAACTAAAGGCTCATGGGAAAGTAAAGAGAAGTCTAAAATCTTAAGCTCTTTTGAGAGTAGAAGTTGACCCCATCTTAAAGATCATGGAAAAGTCAGATATGATCTTTCTTCATCTGTGGTACTTCTTTCTTCTCTGTCCCCTGCCCCCACCTGCCTTGAACATCTCATTTAGACTTGGGGAAAGGGGGTCCCCCTACCCTAGGCCCTATGCTTGAGAGAAGTGTTCCTCACCATTTGTTATAAAGGATTAAAGTCCTATTTCTAATATTTTGTGGATAAATATTTTTATAAAATACATCAATTTCAAAGTGCAGTAAACTTTTCCATGTGCTTATTCTCCATTTCCATACTTCTTAATATCTAGTTGACAAAAGTTTATGCACTGGAATTAAGGCATAAAACAGATTTTGAATAGCACTGCTTAAGGGGATCCTCCATATTACAAATTAAAAAAAAAAGAACTTGAAACATGTTAAAAAAAAAAAATCACTTCTGTCATCAGGTCTAGCATTCAGTGGAAGCACCATACAACTCATAACATCCACTTTCATGATGAATACCATTTAAGCCCAAGGGAAACCTGTGCTTTTCCTCACCTATGGACTCAAGTCCCAGAAAGGTGAGTGCATCTAAATACCGCATATTTGTGCCTTATCCTGCCAATATCAAAGACAGTCATTTGGAGTATGTGAGCAGAGGCATTATTTGCATAAGGGGAAATCACCTTGCAAACATTTTTCTTTTTCTGTTAGCATGACTGTAATAGATTCATGTATAATAAAGCATTATTTTTCAGGAATACCAAACATCAATTTTCTTGCTTTTCCTTTTGTTCAGCATGGTTCCCAGAGAGGTCTTTTTGTTGCATAGTGCAGGTGAGGAACATCTAATAAAATGTAACAATATTCCTCTTAAATCTACATATATAAATACCAATAATATAAGAAGGGTAAAGCATTAAGGCTGTTCTATATTTGGGCAACTAGATGGATATTTAATACTAAAAATAATGTATTTAAAAAAAGTATAAATCTACAAAGATTTTTTTTTTTTTTTTGGAACACTTCTAGATTTCTATGAAAGTTATAATACAGAATGCTCATCCACACCCATATTCAGTTTCTCCGATTAACATATTATATTAGAATGGTATATTTGTTATAATTAGTAAACTGAGAAAACCTATGTTTTAGTTAATATTCAGAATTTTTTACTTTTTCCTCAATTTTTTTTTTTTTTTTTTTTTTTTTTTTTTTTTTTTTTTTTTTAGTTCTAGGATCCCATCTAGAGTATAACACCTTACAATTAATAGTCATGGCTCCTTTGGCACCTTTGCATTCTGACAGTTTCCAAGACTTTTTTTTTTTTTTTTTTTTAATGACCTTCAGTTTTGAAGATTACTGGCCAATTGTTTTATAGAATGTTACTCACTTTAGTTTTTCTGATTCCCTCATGATCATACTAATGTTCTGGATTTGGGGGAGGAAGACCTCAGAGATAGTGTCATTGTATCCATCATATTGAGGGTACATGACTTATTGTTAACCTTAATCACCGGGCTTGAGGTATGCCAGGTTTATCTACTGTAGACTTAAGTCTTCCTTCCCTGTCCATATTGTACTCTTCAAAGGAAATATATGCAGTTCATACAAAAGGAGTCAAGAGTTCTATTTCAATTTGAAGAAGGGATACTACATGTATGTTATCTGGAATTTTTTGCGGATTTGTCTGTTCTCTCCATTTGTTCATAATGATAGATGATTGAATAGACTCATGAATTTTATACTTAAAAGTATAATCCTGTCCACTCAAATGGTTCCAATAAGAAACTCTTTGAATTGCCTTCTGGGTCTTTGACATATGCTCATCATGTATCTTTATTTTGTGTTTTGTTTTAGCATTTTCTTATTCTCTGGCACTGGAAAATGCCCCAAGCTCCTCTTATAGTCTATGGGCTTTTCCAAAGAACCCTGGTTTTTAAAACTTGAGAATAATAATAGAAACCAATAATTCTATGGTAAATGTGTTCATTGGTACAGGGATGTAGTTGCTTATAGGCTTCCTTAGATAATTAAGTAGTTATGTACACGAACTAACATATATACACATATCTGTAAGTTTTCTATATGTAATCCTCTATTATACCAAACATGAGTTCATATGAGGTCTCCAACTCTGATCCATTACTACATGGATCATTGTAGACTCCTCTTTCTTGCTTATCTGTAATCTTCTCCAACAGTGAGAAATCTGGCCCCTGCCATCTACTGAACTTCACTTATTCAGTATATAATAGGTATATGCTGAATAATGTATGCATTATTATACATGTTCAATATCATCAATTGCTTATCCATACCCTGGGAGGAAACAACTTTATCAACTAGAGTATGTTACTTATATTGAATTGCTTTCATCTAGCATTATATACTTCATTTCCAACACTACTTAAGCTGGGCCATTTTCCCCTACCCTCTTCAATGAAGTCTTCATGAATTTGTAACATAGTTTGATTTTTTTTTTTTTATTACATTCTTCCTTCTGTCTTGGGATCCCCTGACCTCCTAAATGATTTTTAAGTTTTCATCTCTTAAGATTCATTCTCTGTGCAGTAAAGTGCTATGGATTGTGACCTATGCATTGTGTTATATGCTTCATTAACTCTCATACAAAATAGCTTCACCACCCTACACAGTACTTCACCTACTAAATCCTCTCCCACCTTACCCTGACAAACTCTCATACACCACTGATCTTCTTACCATAACTTGAGTTTTGCCTTTTCTAGAATTCCATATAACTAGAATCATCCAGTATTCAGCCTTTACAATTTCTTCCACATAGCAATATTCACATAAGATTCATAGCTGTATTTTCATAGCTAGATTGCTCATTTTTTACTGAATAATTATGTCATGTGGATGTACCATAGCGTGTTCATCTATTGGTAACCATCTTAGTTCCAGGTTTTTTGTGGTGGTATAGCTGCTGTAGGCTTTTTTGTACATACTGGCAGTGATACAAGACTTGAATAAAATGGGAGCACAGCTCCAAGGGAAACAGAAAAAAACATCTACAAGGCTAAGGAATGGAGTAAAACTTCCAAGTTCTGGGGATACAGATGTTTGAGTTAATGTCAAATTTAGAGGGAATATTTCAACATTGCAGGCTTCTAGCAAAATCCTAGAAGGATTCCATTTTACAAATAATAGCCATACCCTAGAAAAACTTTTCCCGGAACTAAATGTAAAACCAAAACAAATACACCCTAGCAAAACGTGAAGTCTCCACTTGATCAAGTGAAACACTAGTAGCCTAACTGCCTACTAGACAACATTGAATATTCAGAGGAAAACAAAAATTCAGAATCTGTACAAGAGTCTTTTGATGTCCAAAATACAACAAATTACATAAGCAGGAAAATCCATAGTCAAGAGGGATAAAAACTGAGAAAACAAATGACTCAGACATTGGAATTGTGGAGGAAGGATGTAAAATGTTTCTATAGATAATGATGCAATAGATTATCGATGTAAAACCCCGAAGAATAAAATGGGAACTGAGATATATGCAATATTTGAAATAATTCACTTGAACTTGATCAGGAGATCAGACACAAAAATCTATAGGGATTATATAAACTAAAGTCACAGAAAAAAGAAATCAGATGCAAACCCTCAATTGAAATGCTATGTTAAAATTCATTAATATTAAAGTGAATCATTATTTTATTTTAGACTTTATTCTGAGGGTTAATTTTTAAAATCAACTCTTATTCTTCATGCTTCTTGGCCTAATATTAAGCAAGTAAGTAATTAGGAACTCAGAAGAAGGGATATAGAGAAGAGGGGGGAAAATATTTGAAAGATAATGGATAGCAACTTTTAAATAATAAAAAAAAATCAGTAATTCATTGATAATAAATTCCAAGCAGGTTAGTATGGTTCTCCACCTCCCCCCCATTTGTTTATGATGGGAAGAGTAGTTCAGGAATAGTTACTCTATTTGAAAGTCCAGATATACTCTTTATTCATACAGGTTACTGTTTGTTACCAGTTTTGCACAGACCAACAGAATATAGCAGTGAAATTTATTTCAAAAATTGCTATCATTCATTAAATCAAGTAAAATACATGTGTGCATGCCAAGCACCCATATTTATAGTTAATCCTCAAGGAATCTTAGATGGATCAGTTTTGATAGAGTTGACCATGCTGGTAACAGTTGATGAACATCTATTTCGCATATTACATGTATTATATACCATATTCTTACAAAGAGAAAATCTTAAGAAAATAAGAATACATTGGCTGTATCAAATTTGCATAAAAATTAACCTGCACAGTTTAACCCAATGTTATGGGCCAAATGTAATCATGGATGAGAAAATGCAGATATGAAGCCCCATGTGTAATTAATGGAAGTTTGGGGTTTGAATCCACATCTGAGTGTAAGTCCATATATTTCCAGGTCTATAAAGTACTAGAAATTATCAACTACTATTAGCATCCTCTAATTTAGGCATCTTCATCTACTAGAGAGACCTCCTAAAGTTTAGTTAGGTCATATAATATCTTACTATAGGACCAAAGTAGAAAAGCCCAGGGAAAGGTTTGTGATCCCTTTAGAACCCTGTACACCCCCCTCAGGTAAATCAGTGTTCACAAAAATACTTTTAACCAGTCATTCCCCAATGGCCATTTATAGAACATTCAGAATATTAGACTCAAAGATATTTATTTCAAAGTTATTCTGTAACAGTAATTCACTCCAAATTACATTCCTTCTAAATCTTATATAAAGATACATGCTTAGACAGTAATGTCCGATTTTAAGCATAATTGAACTATATAAATTCAATGTGGACTGAAACTTAAAATAAATTTGTTCTTCTAGTTGTAAGTTGTAAATGCCAAATATGAAATACAGTGTTACAACAAATATCATAAAAACTTTCTACAATATAGTGGTGTTTTATTCAGTCATTCCTAAAATTCGATTATTTTGAAAGCTACTTTTGCCTATAAGGCTTAGATTTATTGTTCGGCTCAGTGGTTGTTAAATTTCAGTATGTTGGAGGAGAAACTTTTAAAACTGAATTGTAGAAAGCAGATTCTGACATTTACAGCATAATTTGTATAGCCAAGAGTGTCGGTGGGGAGGTAGAAAAAAACCTCCATTTCTAGGCATGCATTTGTCATGGAAATCTATAGTTAAATACTAGCCAATCTTCACAAAGTGGGCAGTACAAACAATGCATTTACGATTGGGTACATCATATGGTATCTCCCTAATTTTGAGTAATCCTGGGGAATTTTTTTAATATTTATTTTTGAGAGTGTGAACGTGAGTGTGGGAGGGACAGAGAGAGAAGGACAGAGGGTCCAAAGTGGGCTCTGTACTGACAGCAGCAACCCCAATGTGGGGCTGGAACTCCTGGACTGTGAGATCATGATCTGAGCCAAAGTCGGACGCTCCACTGACTGAGCCACCCAGGCATCCCGATACTGGAGAATTTTTAACACAAGGATAGATTAATTCTGTTCAAACATAAAACTTGTCCTATAGGACTCAAGGGGTGGAATTTATGGTAAGATATTAATCAAAAAATGAACCACAAATGCTTGAAAATCATACAGATCATAAAATGAAACAACTTCAGTTTTCTTAGTAGCTGGGGCATAGTCCCCAAAGATATCCATGTCTTAATCCCTAGAATCCATAAATATGTTAGCTTATATGGCAAAGGGGCATTAAGGTTGCAGGTAGAATCAGGGCTGCTGATCAATTTATGCTGAAATTATCCCAGATTATTTTATTGGGCCCAATATGAACACAATTTCCTTGTAAGTAGATGAGGGAGGCAGAAGAGTTGGAAAGATTTGAAGATGGTAGAAAGGGCTGCATATCCAGGAATGCAGGCCGACTCTAGAAGTTAGGGAAAAAAAGGCAGGGAACAGATTCTCTGCTCCACAGAGCCTTCCAAGGATCACAGTCCTTCAACATCTTGATTTTAGTCTAGCAAGACCCATTTGGGATTTCTGACCTCCAGAACTTTGAAGAGAGCAAATTTGAGTTATTTCAAATCCCTAAATTTGTGGCAATGGTGAAAGCAGCAACTAAAACCTAATACATTGGGTTTATAACTTTAAGTTCTTGAAGATTTGAATTTTATCTAATTTTTTCAAATAATTGACTAAATTGAAGTAAGACTATTTTACAGAACAGGACATTTTATGGCATTGGTTTGTCTGAGATTTCAAGCACTAATAAGTTGAAATAGTAAGCATGTATGATATTTTCTAAAGAAAAGATTACTGTGAGCAATTCTGGTATTTGGAAAGAGGTAAGGATTATGCCAAGGCTTTCCATTTCATTCCAATTATACAAAAACCACACAGAACTATTAATCATCAAACCTGTGAAAAGTTGGAATCAATAGGTAGTTTTATGTTTTGTACATATTGGGTAAGAAATATATTGCAATTAACTGAGCCGAAGGTTTCCATCTGTAATTAACATTTTTAAATGTTTCTGCTACATCTAAATTGTGCTCATCAACTAATGTAACATCTGATGACTTATCAAAGTCTATGAAAACACTGCTAAACTCAGTTTTTACCTTAGAACAGTTCAGTTTTATTCAGAAAATGTTAGTTTTATTCCTATTTTTAGCCAAATGAAAAAATTTTTCTTTAATCATTGAAATATCCTTGTTGTGTATATATAGGATATTCCTTAAAATCTTTAAGATATTTAAATTTTGTAAATCATTTTAATTAGACTAAGGTTTTGTCCTAAAAGCATTAAATACTTAATCATGAAAGGTGGCTCAGGATTGTGCTATTTCAGAGTAACATACAGATGTCTAAGACCCCAGGTCTTTTCCTCTTTACTCCCCTTGAACCAATGTATTGGCACTTTTGTTGTATTTTCAAAATTTAATGTTTTATAAGATTTATTAGAGACTTTGGGAGATTGACTCAGGAAGGAACGGCCATTACAACACAGTGTCTAGCATTTCATTCCAAAAATCTTCATTTTTGTTTTACATTCTTGCTTTTCAACCATCTCTTAATTCCTTTGCTTCATAGCTTTCTCTCCCCTTTTAAAATCTGATTCTATATGCACATCCTCTTACTCTGGAAAGATACTTGAGTTCTTATTCTCCTTAGAAAACAGTTGATATTTATAAATAAGCTATACACTGTCACCTTAATTTGTTTTTATTTTCTGTCACAGCTGGAAACTTTGAAATTGGTCTCCTTTCAGGCTATTTCATTGGGAAAATATCTTTTTCTATCTACAGAGAATCCGTTAAATGCAAATCAAGTTATTTTTGAGTTTCAGACTTTTTATCTGTAAAGGAGATGAACGTAAAATGAGATGAAACATATAAAACATTGGGCATGTATCTAGTGAGCATAAACTGATGGTGTTAGGGAAGGTGGTATGTAATTAGACTACGTTATTTTGTTAGTATTGTTGAGAAATAAATTCCAAGGGCATGAAGGCTTGCATTCACTCCTTGTCATTTTGTGAGTAGTTGGTTGGGAGGTATGATACACACATTAGCTTACATATAGGGCATGTATTCTTACACATACTTATATGTACATATATTTCTTTGCACATGAAGTGGAGAATACATGCTGTACGTATGTACAGAGACTAAATTGGATGTTATCAACAAGTCTGTTGCTGAAGGCTCTATAAGCCTTTTTAAGTCAACTACATTGAACTGCAGACTTATGAGTTTTATTTTTTTATTTTTTAAAATTTTTTGTAATCTTTATTTTTGAGAGAGAGACAGCGTGTGAGCAGGGGAGGAGCAGAGAGAGAGGGAGACCCAGAATCGGAAGCAGGCTCCAGGCTCCGAGCTGTCAGCACAGAGCCGGACACGGGGCTCGAACTCATGAACTGTGAGATCATGACCTGAGCCGAAGTCGGATGCTTAACCGACTGAGCCACCCAGGTGCCCCTATCAGTTTTATTTTTTTATCAAAGCATAGTTGACACAATGTTACATTAATTCTAGGTATAGCATCGTGATTCAACAAATTCTATATATTATGCTCACTACAAATGTAGCTGAGATTTACCAGTTTCAAAATGGAGGGATTGACCATAGTTGGTCTTTCAGGGTTGTTTCCAACTATAAGGCTCTGTAACACTTAAAGTACATGGCTTAATCCTGCCTTGGGGAAACTTTCTTACTGGGGAAGCAAATGATAAAAACTATCATGAAGCAGCATATGATTAAGTGTGATGCCTAAAAGAGCAAAATTGGAATTGTTATACTTGGAAAACTGGATTTTGTTTTACGTGATAGACTTGGAGAGAAAACTCTTCTTGGCAAAATAGAAGAACGGCATCTGGCATAAGCCTGCCATTTTAAAAGGATTGTTAGGACAGACTTGGCTAAAAACAATTTTTGCTGGGAAGTTGTGGAAAATGAATTCCAGTTGGTATGGTAGGATCTGACTCGGGCAAGTCTGAATGGTTGAGCAGAGAAATTTAGACTGACCTCTGTAGGCAAGAGGAAGCTACTGAAAGTTGTGTAGTAAGGAATGCTATGATAACAATACGGTCAGCCTGGCAATAACATACAGAATCTACATTTGCAATGGGGCACCTGGGTGGCTCAGTTGGGTAAGCTGCTGACTTCAGCTCAGGTCATGATCTCACGTTTCAAGCCCCACATCCGGTTCTGTGCTGACAGCTCAGAGCCTGGAGCCTGCTTCCGATTCTGTCTCCCTCTCTCTCTGCCCCTCCCCCGCTCGTACCCTGCCCCCCCCTGTCTCTCTCTCTCTCTCTCTCTCTCTCTCTTTCTCTGTCTCTCTCTCTCTCTCTTTCTCTGTCTCTCAAAAATAAATTAAAAAATACTAACCTGTAAGAATCTACATTTGCAGGAGAAAAGAAAGGAATGGAGGTGTTAAGGACAGCTAAGGTTTTTGGAGGATCTGCTGAATGTAAAGGATCATATTCTATGTTGTAGGCAACACCAGCCTGTGATACGGTGTACCAGGAAGAGGAATCAGCATATGGTATAGACACACTAAATTTGAAATAATGAGTTACAATTAAAACGAGGGCAGGGATAAAGAAAAATAAATGTAAGACAATTTTTGAATTCTAACTATGACTTGGTATGTTACTAAAGGAAGGGCAATCAAATATAACATAGATACATGAAATTGGTGAAACTGGTGATGGCAATAATGATGAAAAAGAACTTGAGAGGGGAAGATTTTAGGAGAGAAGAAAATGAGTACATTTTTATAAGGTCTGTCAAAGGCAGTATTTTAGGAAAATGAAGGACATCTTAAATTACCGATTCAAGATTCCAGTGTTAAATATTTATGTCTCACTGTATTTTGTACACTAGAAAAGACTACTTTACTTTTAAACTTAGTTACTATTCCTTGATAGTTCTTAAACACACACAAGTGGTTAATGCCAACATCCAAATCATAAAAAGGACATTTTTTTTGCATAAATTACTAAGTATAAGTATTTGCTAAGCTCCTACATACCCAGGTTCACTACCAGAGCCAAAAATTCTCATCAGCATAAACACATATTCTAAGAAAGCTGTAGATAGATTTCTTCTTAACTTCCCTCTCCTTGATTTTTTTCTAACTCCTGTGTTTACTTCTCAGTAACCTAGTGCTCTCCAAAACAGTTCTTTCTTGACCTTTCTTAAATATTCCACTCTGCATTTTATCAACTCCAGTGGGAAAGAACCAGCAATATTTTTTAAAAAATCTTTTTATAAAGACAACTAACAATTTTTTAAAATGCTTATCTTTTTCTTTTTTCTTTTTTTGAAAGAAAGTGAGCACAAGTTGGGGAGGGGCAGACAGAGGGGGACAGAGGATCTAAAATGGGTTCCATGCTGACAGCAGCAAGCCTGATGCGGGTCTCGAACTCCTGAACCATGAGATTATGACCTGAGCCAAAGTAAGATGCTCAACCTACTGAGTCACCCAGGTGCCCTGAAACCAGCAATATTTTACATAGAGATATGACATTACCAATGTGCTGTATAATCAGAATTTCTACTCGGAAATTTCTACCTAAATTCTAGTCTCTTGCTGGCTTGAAAAGTTGATACTCAGGGCATTATGTGAAATTAAGCAACATTCATCTCCACATATATTTTAAAAAATTTTTTTAACGTTTATTCATTTTTGAGAGACAGAGAACGTAAGCACGGGTGGGGCAGGGAGAGAGGGAGACACAGAATCTAGAGCCCTCTCCAGGCTCTGAGCTGTCAGCACAGAGCCCAGTGCAGGGCTTGAACTCACAAACCATGAGACCATGACCCGAGCTGAAGTCGGATGCTTAACTGACTGAGCCACCCAGGTGCCCCTCCACATGTCTTTCACTTACTATAGGCAGGCAGAATCCTTAACAATCATGGTATTCTTGGGAATCTCTTTATCATATGGTCCATTATTTGTATGGAATCTGACAGCCCCATGGGCAAGAACCTGGAACTTCCCCATGAGACCGCATCATCACATGCAGATAAATTTAATGGATTTGGAGTTCCATGAAAAAGTCAAAATGAAAAACAAGGCAATGGATCTCCTGAGAGAATGTTGCCACACGAGATGAGGGGGGGGAAAAGCTAGTCAGGTAGATTATTCTCGGAAGAAGCTCCCAGGGGCTGACCCATTCCTTTTCACATCACCAAATAATGAAAATGCTTCCCTCTGGCAAGAGATAGAATCCTGTACAGGGGATCTGGTGGCCAATGGAGAGGCAATCCTGACTGTGACAGCAGAGAGGACAGAGTCCAGTGCTTCAGCGTTTGCTTCAGGCGACCATCAGCCAAAGAGTATGGACTGTAGGAGGGATTAGTATTAGTCTTGACAGAGGCCTCTGGATGGTCACCTGCAGGATATCATCAATGTTTAAGAAGAAATTAATGGAACAATAAGTGACAGCGGAGCAGAGGAGCCACAGAACTGCCAGAGTAAATGGTTGGTGGGAAAACAGCCCTTTTTGTATTTACAGAAAGTCCTAACAAGAAAACAGTTCTGCTCTCAGCAAATGGGTGACTCTTGATTGTCTTGAAGAACAACCTGTAGAGATGACTTTCCCCCTCCCTGTGTGGGGGCTGAGCTAATGCTTCACAACTGTTGCCCCTCCTCCTTGAACACTTAAATTTACATTGCGTACTTTATTCCTTCTGATCCTGTCCAGAAACCCAACTACCATCTATATATCCGCGCCTAAAAACATTCAGACACTCAGAAAACCTACCTTTACTTTTTATTAAAACCAGAATACTGGCACTTTACAACTCGGTCTGAGGTTAGAATAGTGTGACTATAACATAATTAAATTGGGTTTATTAAGTCATATGAGGACATTAATCTTATTCCTTTAGAGTCCTGGCATATAATTAGCAGACTTTTTCTGGGTTCGTCTGCTACAGTGTCCTTCTGTTAAATATCAACCATAGCTCATGTTTGCCTTGTCTGTGTGTTTTTATTACTTCAACTATCAGGGCTGTAAGTTACAAATGCACATTTGTTTGTGCGGCTTTCATTTTGAATAAAAATGCTTAGCTTAAGTCAGTGAAACACTAATAGTTGCAATAAAATTTTACATTAATTGAATGCTGTGATGGCCATCTTTAAGCCGTTTAAGGAATCCTCATTTGCTATTGTTTGTATTAATTGCTTGTTCCTGAAACACTAAATTTCTTCAGAAATTGTGGCTATGTGATGGATGTAGTTTTCATCATGTACAGCTGAGTTTTCAGGTTACAGGACTGAGACTGGGAGAAGGTAACAAATGGTGATTTATATCATTTTGTATTCTATTTTTGAACTGCTTTCTTTCCTAAAAGCAAGACTTCCTAAAAGCAAGATTTATACTCCTTTCTCCAACTGAGGTAGCAGATAAAAGTTATCTAAAAATAAACTCCTACCTTGAGGTGAAACAGACTTTCTACACACACGCGCGCGCACACACACACGCACAGGTTTTTTTCGGGCAACATAATCTGTTCTAGTTATGGTCATTTTAGTAACAAAGACTGCAACTAGCTCCACAAAAAAGAAGGGGAAATATATTTTCTTATAAAGATAGCAGGCAATTGTATCCAAAGATAAGCGACATAGTCTTATAGGGATTGAAACTAAGTAGTAGGAAATCAAAGGTTCACTTTTCATTTCTTAGGAGCTGCATGATCTCCCTGATCTCATCATGTATGCCCCTTGCTTTTTTGTCTTTTTCCTTAATTTATAATTTCTATTCTTTAATAGTCTCAGCTTGTGGGTAACTTTGGCTTGTTAGGGCACCAATCTCCCTCCTGACTGTTTCATAAATTTTCTGTTTTTTCCCCAGATATGACCTCATAAACTATCTGTTTCAAAATCCCTAGATAACTGATGCTTGCTTCTGGTTTTTAATTCAAGTTCCCAATAAAGCCATCTGATTGACTCATTTTTTTAAGCCAGACCACAGAAGATTTTTCTTAGGTCAGGTGTACATACGTGAGGAGGGGTGCTGAAGTGACACGGAGTCTTGTGATCTGAAAACCTCTTAGCAGGTGCTGGGGGTGGAATTCTCTGAAAAAGGTATCAGCAGAACTGGCATCTGAAAATGTAACCTCCAACAAAACCGCTGGTTTCCGCATTAGCCCATTTTCCCAGCCACGGATGAGGGCAAAGTGATGCAGTAGGAAAGGCACCTGGTTTGGTGATCTACAGACCTAATGTTCCTGGGGCCAAATTATTTATACATTGAAGTGACAATACCGCGTCAGTGATGAATAATATGTGAAAATCTTTGTTTTTTAATATGTGAAAATCTTGCCATGATTTTGGATCACCTTTTAAGTACTCAATGGAAAGTAATTTTCTTGCTTTTCCTTCTGTTTCCTAAAACCTCAAACTCTAAATTAGGGAGAATAACTTTGGCAACTCATATTTTACCCCTTAAAAGAAAAAGTAAGAGTTAAAAAAAATAGGTATGTGATTAGTTTTTCTAGATTTTAGCATACATTTTTAATGTATCTGTGCCATGTTTATAGCTTCTTAAAATTCTCTATGGCTTTAATATCTTCCATTTCCATACTGGTTTGTGTAAGTATTTTCATGAACTAGTCCTATGTAATTTTACAGCAACTCTGAGGAAAAGCAGTATTGTCATATTCGAAATGAGCAAACTGAATCTCATTTTATTTTAATTTAATGTTTATTTTAGAGAGCAAGAGAGTGAGTGGGAGAGGGGCAGAGAGAGAGAGGGAGACAAAGAATCTGAAGCAGGCTCTAAGCTCTGAGCTGTCAGCACAGAGCCTGACACAGGGCTCGACTCACAAACTGTGAGATCATGACGTGAGCCAAAGTCATACACTTAACTGACTGAGCCACCAAGGCGCCCTATAACTCATTTTAAATATATGACCCGGGGGCACCTGAGTGGCTCAGTTGGTTAAGAATTCAACTTTAAAATTTTGACCTGTCTACTCTGGTGAATTAATTTTTGGGAGTCAGAAAAGGAAGCAAGAAAGCCACCTCAGACTATTGGGTCATGGTGATGAGAGGTGTAGTGGTGGGTTGGTAGCTGGAGAGATGAGTTATTAAGGATATATTTAAAGTTAGATTGGGAAGGGGCGCCTGGGCGGCTCAGTCGGTTAAGCGGCCGACTTCGGCTCAGGTCATGATCTCGCGGTTCACGAGTTCGGGCCCCGCGTCGGGCTCTGTGCTGACAGCTCGGAGCCTGGAGCCTGTTTCAGATTCTGTGTCTCCCTCTCTCTCTCTCTGACCCTCCCCCATTCATGCTCTGTCTCTCTCTGTCTCAAAAATAAATAAATGTTAAAAAAAAAATTTAAAAAAAAGTTAGATTGGGAAGACTGGGTGGGAGAGTATGGGAAATAGAAAAATCAAGAGCTTATGCTCAGATGACAGTTTAGATACTGCCTGTTTCTCATGCCATGTATTGACATGGAGAAGACCATTTGTCTTGCATAGGATTTCCATGCAGAGAGATACGTTTTCTCTGTGATTCTCCAGAAGTTAGTTTTTCTGCATCCAAAATTTTATTTCAAGTTTTATTTTGAAAGAGAGTGAGAGAGCACATGGGGGAGTGGAGGGAGGGCAGAACAAGGGGGAGAGAGAGAATCTCAAGCAGGCTCTACAACGACAGCCTGGATCCGGATGCGGGGCTCAATCCTTAGAAACTGTGACATTGTGACCTGAGCTCAAACCAAGAGCTGGATGCTTAACTGACTGAGCCACCCAGGCACTCCTGCATCCAAAGTTTTAAAAATAAGTTGAGAAATTGGGAACATGAGATTTAAAAGTGTTATAATTCTCTTGAAAGAATTAAAGCCTGACAATCAATATAGAGATATTCCTGTTTGAAGGAAACAACTGATGTCCAGTTGAAAGCAAGAACAGGAAATACTAATGTTCAGAGTCAAAGGTTAAAACTGACATTTCTGAAAACAAGCACAGAGATGCTTCAGAGAGAATCAGTGACGGCTCCAACAAACAGTTTTGATCATAGCTGCTTCTGTGTTATATGTTCATAGTGTTCCTGTCTTCTGCCCTTGGGGACTCATTTCTGCTAATAGATATTAGTAAGTTTACATGCATGGTATACTTTATACAAATCTTTTAACAGTGTTTCAAGAAGTAACACATTTTAGAAATAGTACTTTTAACCTTGATAGGAGATCTAAATATTATTTGAAAACTAGCCAATGTTTGCTAGTGTCTTCCAGTTTGTGAATATTTGCTATAAGGCTAAAATTTTTGTAAATGCTACTTAAAATATTTTAAAGAAGTAAGCATCTTATTATCATAAAGAGTAAAGAACATGAAGAATTCTAGAAGTGGTTTATGAATAACCTATGATTGAGAGAATTCTCACTTCTTGTTCCCACACCCCAAAGATTGATATCTGTTGGGAATGTAGAATCACATGTATTTCAAGTAACCCCTACCATTTTCTTGCCTCAACAGTACCGAGCAGTACTCAGTTGATT
The DNA here is from genome assembly GCF_023721935.1 of Panthera uncia. NCBI lineage: Eukaryota > Metazoa > Chordata > Mammalia > Carnivora > Felidae > Panthera > Panthera uncia. Next base: position 137,111,855 of record NC_064816.1, on the reverse strand, counting down.
TTTCTGTCCCCTCTGCCTCCATTTCTCATCTGTAGCTACTTTTCTCTTTGTCAATTGACAGAGCTATTTCTATCATCACTAACACTGATCTTGTTTCAAAAGATGCTACAACCTTTTCCAGAGGGGAAGAGAAAGGACCTCATTCTCTCACAGGGATAAATTTGCTTCTAGCGCCTCTAGAAATTTCTCATTTATTATGCACTTTATCTTAGAAGCCCCTTGAGCTGCTAGGACTGCACTCTTTTGTGCTATATAAACCACTTCCTTCTTGTCCTTGTCCCAGACTGGATGTCACAGACACTCAGAGCTTGTTTAGAAATAAATGGGTTTAGCCATTTTCTCACTGGTAAGGTTCAGTGGTTTCTCATGCCAGTAGGACCTCCCTTGTGGACAACATCTTCTGTTTAGACAAGTCCTGAAATGCCAGATTTCATAGCTTTGTTTGTGTCCTTAGTATGGAACTCTCATCTATGTCGGAAAAATGATGAGCAATCTTCTTTTAATAAGGCCATGTGTGTTAAAAATTGTTTGCAAGTCATTTTTTATTGAAATTATTATTGAATCTCTTGAAGAAAATAAAACCTAACAATTTTTATATAAATCTAACCATAGATGAAGCAGAAGAATGCCAATGATGAAATTAGTATTCCTTTTTAACCCATACCCTGTTAAAATAGCCACACAAACACAAGCATTCGGTCTTTAATCTGTTAAAATTCAAAAAGTATATTCATGTGCATTATCTCCTTTCATTCTCAGAGGGGGGAAAACCCAGAAGGCAGTACTATTACAATTCCCAATCTTCAGATGTTGAAACTGAAGTTCAGAGTCGAAACAACTTGATCAAGTTTGTACAACAGATTCCTGGCAGTGAAGGGGCTCTAGTTAATTCAATGCAGTCTTAGGGCACCTGGGTGGCTCAGCCGGTTGAGCGTCTGACTTTGGTTCAGGTCAGGATCTTGCAGTTTCTGAGTTCGAGCCCCACGTTGGGCTCTGTGCTGACAGCTCAGAGCCTGGAGCCTGTTTCAGATTCTGTGTCTCCCTCTCTCTGCCCCTTCCCTTCTCTGTCTCTCAAAAATGAATAAACGTTAAAATTTTTTTTTTACTTCAATGCAATCTAACATTTAATAACTTCACTATAAGTATCAGCATTTAATGGCACCCTGATAGGTACTGGAAATACCAAGATAATAGAAGATGAACCTAAATCTCCTGTAATCTTAACTATTTTTCATAGTTTTCTGTTGTTTTTTCTGTGCTGAGAAGTAAAGGTCAAACCATGTGATGTGGGGAAAACATCAGTTGGGTCTATTGCCATCACTCTTACTGGTTTCTGGACCAGTACCTGATGCTCAAGGGCATCCTGGATCCTGAAGGCCGGCCTAATCCATGTGAGGGCTGCATCCACTCAGCCAATTCTTGACAATGACCATTACAGTGGTCCTCATTTTGTTAGAAGAAATGTGCCAGGTTATTCTTTCCTCACGTTTCATTATCATCTCTGCTAGCAGTTTCATACTGATGGACTGACTGATTTGTGTATTTTTCCCATTAATCTTTTTTGATGTATATGTGCATGTAGGCTGTGTTTGAAATTATACCAAAAGCCAGATTCAAAGGAATGGAGCTTTTCTGAGGCTCGTGGCCTGATGTTATTCATTACTGCCATAGATGTTGGTTATTTTACTGTGCACCCCCTTTGAATAGAAAATAAACTGACACCTTTTTTTTTTTTTTCAAATCTCTTGATTTATATTCCACGGCAGAGATGTTTTCTGTGTACTCATAGTGAAATTCTAGGTATTTGTCTATTTATGACAGATACTTGTGGAATTTGGATTGAATGGCATTTAGCAATTGAATTATCCCATTAGAATGATAATATCACAGTGTTTCATATTTCCATTTTTTGTCCATTTAGGTAAAGCTTTGAAAAGCAATAACAGGTGATTTCAGAGAAGAGAGAAGTCAAGGATGTATGCCCTGTCTCTATCACTGCTAGGCTTCAGTTGGTAATATTTGTGCCCTTCTACTGAAGTCCATAGCTCCTGTTGGGCAATCCTCTCCTAAAGCTTTTATTCCTCAGTTTCTGGTAATTCTTTCTCTTTACCAACTCAAACAAAATGGAGGCAAGGTCTTCAAACTGGAATTGCCTTCAGGAGACCAACATCCTTTCTTGGTTTCCTTTGCTAATCTGTTGTATGTAGTCCCTTCAGTAAGTTGTCTGGTTGTCTTTGTTGAACATGCCATCTATTTCCTGAACAATACAGGCCCCTACTCATTTTGTGTTTCTGTGGAAATAGAAGCACAAGAGGATTGAGATTGGAGTTCTGGAATGATAGCCTATTAGCATTGGAAAGGAGTTTCACACACATATGCGTGATGAAAAGGAGACTCAGATAGAAGGTATTCTGTCCAAGTTACACAGCAAATTAGCTGAATAGAGGAGACGTAGCCAAAGTCTTCCAAGTCAAAGTTTGTTTTTTAAACTTAACCTCTATATTTGATCATCCAGACTCTAAATAGGAGATGAGTTCACAGGGATATGAATTTCCCATGTCTTATGTTTTTAAATGTATTTTTTGAGGAAGATTCATATAAACAGTGAAAATGTAAGTAAGATAGAAGGAAGACCAACATTTGAGGAATATATTGTAAGAACACTGATAATTGAATTTTAAAATTTCAGTCATTAGAAATATTCACTCCCACCAGACTGGGAATGAGAAGGCAAGGGATTCCAGCTGATACAACCCATACGCATCAATTTTCTGGGGCACATGGCAGGGGTAAGAAGTGGGGAGAAAGGATCTGAATAACATATAAGGAATATTCAGCTCCAGGTTATCCTACTGAAAGATGGAAGGGAAAGCTGGATACAGTGATGACTAAACAATGCTCTGTGGCAAATCTTCCTCTTATGGATTTCAGCTCACATGTCCACAATGACTATAACATCTGGAACCTTATCAGGGGAAGTTATTCTTCAGAGAATGGAGAGGGTGGTGAAAAGGGGGAGTGGAAATAATTTATTAAATCTTTACAAAATCCTTCATTTTATATATAATCCATCACTTCCCACTTGGTAAGAAAAATACTCTGAAGATTGCTATCATAACGGAAATATTTTACTTTCCCTGTGTTCTCCCCTTATAATGAAGTGAATGTAAAAATGATCAGAACAGGATAATTTTGTAATGAAGAAAAAACTCCATGGGGCATACTTTCCCATCTGTAATTATTTCACAAATGTCTGTTTTGCATGAAAAACAACTCAGTTGTAAGGCATGCAAAGCTGTGGTAATGACCAGCTATATTTCCATAAAAGCAGATGCCAAGAAAGCACAGTAAGGAAGTAAAACCAAATTGAGCTTATGATGAACACTGAAACCGGACTGTCTACTTTAGAAACAAATGAGCATATTGTGTAAAATAAATGAATAAATATGCACATAGTTAACCATAGCTTATACCAGAGAGCTAATTCTCCAGAAATTTCTTTATTTCTATGTTTACGTTTGCTGGCTTAACTAGAAAATGCTGTTATTTTAAATATAGATGCCTCAGAAGATCTTTTATGATAGGGTTTTCAATATACTCAAAATTGAGTGTATACTATAATGCTTGTAGAGTTGTAAGAGATGCCTTAACTGTTAATTTTGGGAGAAGCAATATGTGTTTTCAAATCAAGTGGGTGAGCAAAATGAAGATTGGAAGAAATTGATTACCTCTCGCATTTCTTTATTTCCCAGACAACATTCATTGCTTTGCTGCTGCACTTACTCTAGCTAAAAGTCATCTGATCTCTAAAACAACCTTTCTTTATGTTGTGAAATAAGCAGGAATTAAAATTTGGTTAACCCTCTGCCGAACTAAGGTGGCTGGTGGCAAGTAGCATTCAATATGGTATAGGAATTCTGTTCGGGGACAGAGGATTTCATAAAGAATACCAACCAGCACCTCACTGCGTTACATACCTGGGTTTGTGCGAGAACCCCACTTGCGGTCGCCTTAGATTTCATCTGAGGAAATACAGTGATGTTTTGCTGCTAATAACACGTTAGAGTTGTTAGCATTCCTACCTTCATAAATCCCTTCATATTCATAATTTAATTTTATGCTTGTAAAATAAGTAGGGTGGAGTTTATTTCATTTGAAAGAAACAACGTCACGGATATGTTTCTAAGTGGTAAGACTCTTTACCCAATGATTCTGACTTGATTCCAGGTAGTTGTTCATCCATTTACGTCTTCTTCTACTCAACCTTCTTTTATGCTCAACCTGTGAACGTAATGATGTATATAGCATTTTGTATATGAGGAAAATGAGGCTCAGAGAAGGAAGGTCATTTTCCCAGTCACTAAGCCTGGGAACCCACACATGGGCCTGGCTCCCTCATGGATTCCTTTATTCAATGTCACACAAAATATTAACAGTAGCAAAAACACCTTTCCTTTGATAACCAGAATAAAACCACAAAACATGGGTACAAAAAGCAATATTATCCATATGGTAATTACTCATCTTATATTTTCCCCGAATTCCTGGTATCTTATGGCTTTCTCTTAATGCCTCTGACGTTCCAAACTTTAAGATTTCCAACTATCCATATTTAAATTAAGTAAGACCTGTAACAGTACTCTGCTCTTTGTTATGTGTTTGGATTAGAAAAAAAGAAAATCCGATGGTAAGAATTTTTAAAACATTATTCAAAAAGATCCCTTCTGAATTTTATCACAGAAACCAATTGTTAGCTACTATTAATATGCTAAATATCCTATTCTAATCAATTGCAGAAAACTGAGACGTTGGGTAACTTATTTATGAAATCTGCTTTAGATTTATTATAACATGGTCTCTAGTCCCATCATATCTCTTAAAACAGATTTCTATGTTTAAAAAGAATTATGTTAACTACAAAAAGGCAAATCCTTTTTCCTAACCCAAAAACCCATTGCAGAACTCTTGCATGCCATTAAGACACTATATTTTATTGGCTTCTTAGAATCACATTTGTTACTCTTTCATGCATATAAAGAGTAAGAATTACTGGCAATGGAATATTTCAAGGAAAACATATTCTTTGCAAACCATTGATGTAGACCTTGTGTGCAAATTACATATTGGAACTAAATTATATATGTATATATATGTACATATATGTGTGTACATATATATGTATATGTGTATATGTATGTGTGTATATGTATGTGTGTATATGTATGTGTGTATATGTATGTGT
>NC_064816.1:137098006-137106603 GCF_023721935.1 Panthera uncia | reverse complement strand
TGTGTGTATATGTATGTGTGTATATGTATGTGTGTATATGTATGTGTATATATAGTATTATACTTGGTTAATGTGGTTTCCAACGTATAACTTGTTATAAAATTCATTATCCCATAAAATGCTTAATAATAATATAAAAAATTAATAACTCTATTTCAAAGATCAGACATAATTGTCCCAAATTGTTTTTTCTTCCTGATCACAGTTCTAGAATATCATTCTGTTTCCATTAGTTAGGTATGTCCATGGAATTTGGGTAAAGGTAATGTACTCTTCTTCTAGGACTAGCCCTCCAAAACCACCTCTAATATGGTCTTCCCCAATTTTTTGCTTGAGCAGTAGACTTCATCGTCCTAATGGAGGGTGATGATGTAAGATGGGGAGCTTGGGTCTCTTAATCGTGGTGTGTGAGGGCATCTGCTATCACATGAATTACGTTGTTGGTGAGTGTGACAAACTGTATTGCATTCACTGCTGTGATTTTGGAGTATATGCTTTAGCAGTTCAGTTACTTCTTCCAAATATATTCTCAAAGTTCCAAATAATTGGGTTCTACCCAATATGTTGATATATTTTCAAATTCTATTCTCTAATTGTGCTGCATACAAGTATACTTCTAATTTAAAAGTCATATTGAATCCTTACAACAGTGTTCCATCTGGTTATGTGACATCTTCATGTTCAGTAGCAAAAAAGGAAGCAGTTTATGCAATCATGTATATACAGGCTATCTTCTTACATTTTCATCTACTATTCAAATGACAGAATACTAACTCCAGTTCTTGCCACACTAACTGCCATTTCTTTAAAACACTTGCTATGGGGCGCCTGGGTGGCTCAGTCCATTAAGCATCTGACTTCAGCTCAGGTCATGATCTCGCGGTCTGTGAGTTCGAGCCCCCTGTCGGGCTCTATGCTGACAGCTCAGAGCCTGGAGCTGCTTCAAATTCTGTGACTCCCTCTCTCTCTGCCCCTTCCCCACTCATGCTCTTTCTCTCAAAAATAAACTTAAGAAATTAAAAAAAACAAACAAAAAAAAAACCACTTGCTTGACCAAACAATTGTATTTATAGATCACCTAGAAGATTTTACCTGAAAAATAGGATGTGTCTCTTTCTGTTCAGTCTCATGTTTTACAGCATCTTTCATTCTCTTATCTTACAATATTCCATACTTGATATACTCAGCTCTTACACCTATGGATCCTACTTCTAAATGACATTGTGGTAGTTCTTGAAGTATCTTGAGACTTCCAGTTTAAAAAGGAAAAAAAAAAACTTGTTTTCTATATTGATCTCATATTTTGATTTGTCTTCTATCTGGCCTTTCTAAGTGATAAAGATTTGAATGCATTAATGACATTTTCCTGTTAATACAATGGCAATGCTGGTTTTCAATTAATACTTTCTTATGGATTTGCACTAGCTTTCCTCTCTGAGACAGATGACACTAAGCTTTGAGTTTTGCACTTATTTAACAGAAGCCTATGAAGTTTAGTCCTCTTCAAAATGTGCCTTAAAATTTTGGCCAGAAGACCAAACACGGCAATGGTTCATTGTGATAATTCTCATTATTTTGGCATGTAATAATTATAATACTGTGTATCTGTATATACAGTATAAACTGTATATTTTATACTTTCCTCCTTTTCTAATTATGCCAACCTGTTTGGACTGTTGGATGCACATATTCTAGGGAATAGCTTCTAAGAGAGGAAAAAAGCATCTCACACAGTACTGCAAGCAGGTTGAAAAAGGGTAATATGAACATGTTTTGGGTTTTCTCTCTCTCTTCTGGCCATACTGATTCCACTATCTAGGAGTTCAGTACAGTCTGAGCACCAGCTTCTAGGCCGGCAGTATGTTGGAGTTAAAGCTCATCTACGAAGGCTTAACTACAGGAGAAAGTACATTTGGAGCATCAGTTGTGGCAAATCAGCTCACTATTAGTCTCTCAAAGATATCCTTAGACCTCAGATTTGTTATTTTATGCATTTGGGATACTTGAAATGAAGAACTTAGGTCCTCACATATTTCAGATAGTTCAAAAGAACTCTCTGGTTACCACATTAAAAATGGAGATGGATAAGTATGGAGTTTGGGCATTGGTGGACCCAGCCAAAATGTGAACACACTGGGAACTGGAAACAGGGCAGACAGGTATGATGCCTAAATGCATTAGAAGTGAGATCCAAGCAATAGTCTTCTTGGATAGTGCCTGACATGGGCAATAGGGAACTCTGAAGAGTGATTCTAAATGTCAGTCTGAAGGCAAGAGCCAGGGTATCCGCCTTCAAATCATTTGGAAATCATTTTAATAAGGATTCCCTGCCCTCACTACCAGAGATTTTTATTCACTATGTATGGAATAGGGAGAGAGAATCTGCATTTTAATAAAAATGTAATGACTGGTCTAAAGAGCTGGGAAGCATGTTTGCTAAGCATATCATCCATATAAAAGAATAGGACTGTGATGGACAGGATACCCCCTAACCATTTATGTTGCCAAAGTGATAAAATGTGTCCCAGGAAAACAGAATTTTGGATGTGGTGTTTTAATAGTTGATTTTGCTTCATATCTATATACTAAAGGAGTCAGTTTTATAAATGATACAAAGAGTTAAGAAATGTTGATGCATATGATGCCCCTATATGTACTCCTATTTGTCTTACTTTTAGCTTTAATAACCGTTAGATAAAACAGTATTTTGCTTTACGGTTTAAATTATTAAATGTTAACAGACCGATGAAATAAGGAATTGGGAGTCAGGATTTTGTTCACTTATCTCTCAGTGGATGATATGAATCTGACAGACCATGGCATTTTTTGGTCTCATTGATTCTCTCTTTAAAGATTTCTCAGTTGCCTTAATTCCTAAGCTCTATTGCTTTCTTCTTGCAATGACATTTAGTTTCACAAGTGGAAAGTTTTTACTTTGTTATAAATGTTCCATTATTTGCTTGACTATGTTGTAAGTTTTATTAGTTAGGTTGTTTTATTAAGTCTTAATTCTCATGATGGAACTTTTGGAAGCTTTTAGACTTTTGCTTCTGTCTCCTACCCTACCCCCTTTTCCTTATTTTCTGCTTTCTCTTTCCTTCCTGCTCATTTAAAAAAAAAACAAAAAACTTTGTTTATTTTTGAAAGGCACCAAGCATGAGCATGGGAGAGGCAGACAGAGAGGGAGACACAGAATCCGAAGCAGGCTTTAGGCTCTGAGCTGTCAGCACTGAGCCTGATGCAGGACTTGAACTCATAAGCCTTCAAACCACGAGATCGTGACCTGAGCTGAAGTCAGCCACTCAACCAACTGAGCCACCCAGGAGCCCTGCTTTCTGCTCATTTTTTTTCTCTTTATTACTACTTACCATGTATAACAAATTGCCTCTAAACTTGATATACAACAATGAATGAAGATGTCCCTTAAGGCTCTTATTCTCAAGTGAGTAAGATAAAATAGTTGCATAAAAAATTATTAGATGAAGGAGTTTATAATAAACGTGTAATAGGCCCAGCCTTAGCTGGAATCAGTATATGGTTGGGCTTATAAATGAAATATTTGCTTGAGGGACAAAGAGGCCTCTGAAAAATAACTCCCAAGTGCAATGAAAGCAGGCTTGGTAACATTGAGTTGGCATATAACCCAGTTGGAAGATAATGGTGCTACTAAATACTACCAGGTATTTTTCATCATATCCCTGCATAATATGTTTCAGGCTACAGTTGAGACCTAACTTTACAAAGAAATATGCTTCAAAGAGCTGATTTGGGACACTGGTTAACAATGTAAATAACATGGCAAGATGGAGAAGAGAGAATCCATTGTTTGTCTGCAGTTTGCCTTATCCTCTTGTTTAGGGGAGAAGGGGAATATTTGACAAGAACTAAGAGCGCTGAACATATGTGAAAAATTGTTACAATCTCCCTGCTTCCATGTCTTAAGTTACTTCCCATGCATATCACAATTTTTCAAAATTCTTGGAATAGGAATGGCCAATGATATAGGAGCCATCAGGAAACCTTAGAAATTAAGTATAGTGGTTATCATATATCTTTAGGACATGATTGGCTATGGGCTGAAAACCAGGAAAATCCAAGTGTAAAGCAAAGGTACATACATGTGCTATTAGGCATCACTGAGTTAATGTTTCTTTCTGTGCAGTTTAACACAGATTGTCTCATCACTGCCTCTATCTGCAAGATCTTTTTGAATCAAAGTACATAAAGTGAGATCAGGAACTGGGATCAGAATATTGTCTGCAAGTTGATCACTACCTTAAGTTTGGGGGAGTACTCTGATCCTAAAGTTTAATTAACATATAGTACATTCCTCTGTGACTGTGTTATAATTCAGCATAAGGTAAGGGCAGAGGAGGTCTCCAGTGGATTGAGCATTTTAGAGTGAGAATCTATATAGAGTGTTATCATTGTGGAATGAGGTTCTATGATAAATGTTATTAAATTGAGGGGTAAGTTGCTCCTCTAGGTATCAATGGGCAATGAATATGTACTACCAGCTTCAGGGATGTGCATAATCCTGAGCATGTTAGGACACCAAGTAGCCATAGTCTCAAGAAGTTAAGGATCAAACGCTAACCATAGATGTACCATAAATATATGATCAACCAATGCAGAATGCTAGAATATTCAGATTTTGTCAGGACATTATAGGTTCCTTAGAGTTCTTCACAGGATGGTGTCTCCACAGTGTTGGTATAGCTTCAAAAATGCCAGAATAACTCTGTATAAATGAGTCAGCATGTGTTGTAGTGGGTCACCATCTCTGTTATCTACCAGACTCTGAATATTATGGGTAGGTAGGATTTCCAGCAGTGCTATGCAATGTAATATCATAAGTTGTCATCCAGCAGAAGAAGATGTATTAATGGGAGAGGCATGCGTCTCCTCCCCACTCATGTAGAAACCTGGAAATTAGAGCCTCCTGGTACAACCAAATGTGTAGGACAAAGCAGAATGCTTCCTCAGAGTCTCTAGTGAATGCTTCCAAATAATGAAACATCTGTGTTGTTGGCTGTTGGTAAATGAGAATAGGTTCTGAGATTCAATTTTTTCTCCATTATCTATGCCCCATTGCTTACAGCTAGAGGTCACTCTTACATGGAACAGGAAGAAATTGTCACTATGATCTCCAGTCTTGGCCCTGTAGTGCCCTATGGACACTATTTTTTTTCTGATACAAGATGCAGAGTCAATTGCAAGCTTTCACAACAAGGTTCTGAACCTGAGTTAATGTTCAAGGAACAGACATTAGTCTTGTATGTGACAAACCCACTAGAAATTAGCAAGCTGAGGAAAACCCTAGAGGTTACATCTGTCATGATTCCAGTTTCAAGTTGGCAGTCCAAAGTATGCAGCTGAGGGAGCTGGGACCAAGAAGCAGAACCCTGATCCACAGCAATGGAAAAATAAATACCAGATAATGACAACTATGAGAGTAGAGCCTTAGGAAATGATACGAAGTAAGGGTATGGTACTTGCAAGACCTCCGTTCAAAGTGTTTAAAGGCTATTTCATAATGTATTCTAAAAGAGTAAATATTTTGAGGCTTAAAATTTTAACTCCATTTCATTTTACTAAAAAAATTTTTAATGTTTATTTTTTTTAGAGAGAGAGGGTGAGAGTGAGCAGCGGAGGGGCAGAGAGAGAGAGAGGGAGACACAGAATCTGAAGCAGGCTCCAGGCTCTAAGCTGTCAGCACAGAGCCCAATATGGGGCTCGAACTCATGAATTGTAAGATCATGACAAAAAAAAAAAAGGTAGGGCACTCAACTGACTGAGCCACCCAGGTGCCCCAAACTCCATTTAATTATAAATTTGAAAATGGAAACTTTATGTGACCCTCTGTCCCATCCTAACAATCAGGCAGCAAAAGGTTGAAAAACTACAACACAATTTTAAAAACCCTATCAGAGGAAGACACAAGATTCCTATATGAGTTAAACTCTAGAAAGTGGTAAATCTTTCATAAAGACAAGGTTGTTAGCCCTACTAGAACTGCAAAAGGAAAAGGGATCCATTAGTTCCAGTAGAAAAGGGGCAAAGGGGGAGCAGAAACCAGCTAACATTAAAAAACAAACAAACAAAAAAAACTTCTAACAGTCTCCTATGAGTTTATGTCCCAGATTGGGAATCAGAGGAGCTCCTGCAAGAGAACTAGTCTGCAATCTCTTAACAACACTTACTCATGGGTATTTATAAAAATTTGAGTAGAAGTACATTTTCATTTTTTTTAAATATGAACTTTATTGTCAAATTGGTTTCCATACAACACCCAGTGCTCATCCCAGTCTTCTGTTAAGTTTCTCAGGATCCACATAGGAGTGAAAACATATGGTATCTGTATTTCTCTGTATGGCTTATTTCGCTTAGCATAACACTCTCCAGTTCCATCCACATTGCTACAAATGGCCAGATTTCTTTCTTTCTCATTGCCACATAGTATTCCATTGTGTATATAAACCACAATTTCTTTTCCATTCATCAGTTGATGGACATTTAGGCTCTTTCCATAACTTGGCTATTGTTGAAAGTGCTGCTATAAACATTGGGGTACAAGTGCCCCTGTGCATCAGCACTTCTGTATCCCTTGGGTAAATTTCTAGCAGTGCTATTGTTGGGTCATAGGGTAGGTCTATTTTTAATTTTTTGAGGAACCTCCACACTGTTTTCCAGAGTGGCTGCACCAGTTTGCATTCCCACCAGCAGTGCAAGAAGGTTCCCGTTTTTCCACATCCTCTCCAGCATCTATAGTCTCCTGATTTGTTCATTTTAGCCACTCTGATGAGCGTGAGGCGGTATCTCAGTGTGGTTTGATTTGTATTTCCCTGATGAGGAGCGACGTTGAGCATCTGTTCATGTGTCTGTTGGCCATCTGAATGTCTTCTTTAGAAAAGTGTCTATTCATGTTTTCTGCCCATTTCTTCACTGGATTATTTATTTTTCAGGTGTGGAGTTTGGTGAATTCTTCATAGATTTTGGATACTAGCCCTTTGTCCAATATGTCATTTGTAAACACCTTTTCCCATTCCGTTGGTTGCCTTTTAGTTTTGTTGATTGTTTCCTTTGCAGTGCAGGAGCTTTTTTTCTTGATGAGGTTTCCATAGTTCATTTTTGCTTTTAATTCCCTTGCCTTTGGAGATGTGCCAAGTAAGAACTTGCTGCGACTGAGGTCAGAGAGGTTTTTTCCTGCTTTCTCCTCTAGGGTTTTGATGGTTTCCCGTCTCACATTCAGGTCCTTTATCCATTTTGAGTTTATTTTTGAGAATGGTGTAAGAAAGGTCTAGTTTCATTCTCTTGCATGTTGCTGTCCAGCTCTCCCAGCACCATTTGTTAAAGAGACTGTTTTCCATTGGAAATTCTTCCCTGCTTTGTCAAAGATTAGTTGGGCATACTTTTGTGGGTCTCGTTCTGGGGTTTCTATTCTATTCCATTGGTCTATGTGTCTGTTTTTGTGCCAATGCCATGCTGTCTTGATGATTACAGGTTTGTAGTAGAGGCTAAAGTCTGGGATTGTGATGCCTCCCACTTTGGTCTTCTTCAAAATTACATTGGCTATTCGGGGTCTTTTGTGGTCCCATACAAATTTTAGGATTGCTTATTCTAGCTTCGAGAAGAATGCTGGTGCAATCTTGATTGGGATTGCATTGAATATGTAGATAGCTTTGGGTAGTATTGACATTTTAACAGTATTTATGCTTCCAATCCATGAGCACGGAATGTTTTTCCATTTCTTTGTACCTTCTTCAATTTTCTTCATAAGCTTTCTATAGTTTTGAGCATACAGATCTTTTACATCTTTGGTTAGGTTTATACCTAAGTATTTTATGATTCTTGTTGCAATTGTGAAGAGGATCAGTTTCTTTATTTGGCTTTCTGTTACTTCATTATTAGCATATAAGACTGCAACTGATTTCTATACATTAATTTTGTATCCTGCAACTTTGCTGAATTCATTTATCAGTTCTAGCAAACTTTCGGTGGAGTCTGTTGGTTTTTCCATGTATAATATCACGTCATCTGCAAAAAGTAAAAGCTTGACTTCCTCTTTGCTAATTTTGATGTCTTTGATTTCCTTTTTTTGTCTGGTTGCTAATGCTAGAACTTCCAACACTATGTTAAACAACAGCGGTGAGAGTGGACACATCCCTGTCGTGTTCCTGATCTCAGGGGGAATGCTCTCAGTTTTTCCCCATTGAGGATGATATTAGCTGTGGGCTTTTCACAAATGGTTTTTATGATGTTTAAGTATGTTCCTTCTATCCCGACTTTCTCGAGGGTTTTTATTAAGAAAGGGTGCTGAATTTTGTCAAATGAGTTTTCTGCATCGATTGACAGGATCATATGGTTCTTATCTTTTCTTTTATTAATGTGATGTATCACGTTGGTCGATTTGCGAATGTTGAACCAGCCCTGCATCCCAGGAATAAATCCTACTTGCTCATGGTAAATAATTCTTTTTATATGCTGTTGAATTCAATTTTCTAGTATCTTATTGAGAATTTTTGCATCCATATTCATCAGGGATATTGGCCTGTAGTTTTTTTTTTTTTTTTTTTTTTTTTTTTTTTTTTTTTTTT